>NC_057810.1:614925448-615225448 GCF_018294505.1 Triticum aestivum | reverse complement strand
AAAACCAGACCAAGCCGTGATGACACTTTTCGTAGAGTTGTCAGCAGATTAGGTTCGTGGGTTATCATTCTCTCTACGATGGTGTATGGAATTTATTTTGCAGAGCCGGACATGGTCCTTGTGTTTGGAATTTACCTTGGATTATTCGGAGATGGAACCCGCCTCGCAATGCCGAAGACAATCTACAGGCCGGACTCGTCGTCATTAAAGCCTGGTTCAGGGGCTATTGAGGGAGTCCTGGATAAGGGGGTATCCGGACAGCCAGACTATATGCTTTGGCCGGACTGTTGGACTATGAAGATACAAGATTGAAGACTTCGTCACGTGTCCGGATGGGACTCTCCTTGGCGTGGAAGGCAAGCTTGGCAATTCGGATGTAGATCTCCTTCTCTGTAACCGACTCTGTGTAACCTTAGCCCCCTCCGGTGTCTATATAAACCGGAGGGTTTAGTCCGTAGGACACAACAACAATCATACCATAGGCTAGCTTCTAGGGTTTAGCCTCCCTGATCTTGTGGTAGATGAACTCTTGTCATATCATCAAAATCAATCAAGCAGGAAGTAGGGTATTACCTCCATCGTGAGGGCCCGAACCTGGGTAAACATCGTGTCCCCAGCCTCCTGTTACCATTAGCCTTAGACGCACAGTTCGGGACCCCCTACCCAAGATCCGCCGGTTTTGACACCGACAGAGAGGCCGAGCTGGCGTCGCTGCGGACATGTGTCCGGTGCCGCGGACGCGTGTGCTCACGCATGGACTCGGGGTAAGGCAACGACGAGGCACAGGGGAAGGCTCGCGGAGCAGAGAGAGCCAATGGAGCATGGGGAGGAAGAAGACGACGATGAACGGAGCCAAATGGCCACTTTTTGCCTATGGGCATGCGGCGGCGAGTGTTAGTGAGGAAGCTGCCAGAGGGGGAGAGGGGTCCAGGAGAACGGCGATGACGAGGGGAAGACAACAGACATTCTCATGCGCGCGGAGACGATGAGAGGAGGAGGGGCCCAAGCACAAACGACGCCCTGGACGCGGCCACTGCGCACAGAGCGCATGCACTGTTATGCCATTAACGCGGTCACGGTGGGCACTGGCATGTAGTGGGGGAATGGGCTGGCAAGTGTTGTCTAGTGGTAAGTTCTTCCAGTGTAGGTTTCAACTGCGGTGGTAACTTGGTTAAAGTCTCTGAGGTTGAATGGTAATTAAGGCCTGAAGTTTACTGCAGTAAACTTGAACGTGCACTGGTGATCAACAAGAACTTGATTGGAGCCAAAGAGTTTGTCTGGGGTGATTAGCTTAGGAAGGACTATAATCCTGGAGAGTTTAAGGAGAAAATAACCAAGGATTAATACACTCTCTTTGCAACTGCATAATCTGGTCCAGAAACTTGATCAACATGATGCACTCACATGGAGTGTCAACATGAGCTCAAATTTGGCAAGGCAGGGTCATTTGGTCATATGAAGATGCTCAAAAAGTCTCATACCAATTGGCCAAGCCAAAATGGTACTTGCTTCACAAACATCTCCTCTGGACAGAAACTTGGGATAATTTTGGTGATCAAATGGCTCATTGAAATGATGCCAGCGTGGAGAGATATTTTATGGGTAGGAGAATGATCTGGTAATTTATCAGAGTTTTTGAAGTAATACAAAATATACTTGCTTCACAACCTGAAAATATTGCCAGAATCAAAGATTTGGTCATGTGCTCACATAGATGATTGGATGGGGCTGAAAATAGGTGGAGGGGGTTAATATGAGCACATGAAGGAGTGTGCAAAAGTTCAACTCATTTGGATACTCCTAGCTAGTACTTCCTTCACAATGGCTTCTGTCTGATAGAAACTTTGAAAAATCACTGAGGAAGATTGGCTAGGGAAATAAAGTTGAATTTTGGCACAGGGCAATTATTTGGACATGAAAAGGTTTTCAAAAAGTTTGATGTCAATTGGACGAAGGAAAATAGCACTTCCTTCACATACTGCCACATAGGGCAGAATAGAAAAGGAATTATTTGAGCATGATAGAAAACATGACAAGTGAAATATTTTGCCACATTTGAGGAAGATATGACCCAAATAATTTATGAGAATTATTTGGAAATTTTTGGTGTGAGGGAAATATAGGTTGCTTCACAATCTAGGGCAAAAAGGATAATTCCTTTA
The DNA here is from genome assembly GCF_018294505.1 of Triticum aestivum. Classification (NCBI taxonomy): domain Eukaryota; kingdom Viridiplantae; phylum Streptophyta; class Magnoliopsida; order Poales; family Poaceae; genus Triticum; species Triticum aestivum. Next base: position 615,223,286 of record NC_057810.1, on the reverse strand, counting down.
ATAGAAAAGGAATATTCCCAATAAAAAGAATATTGGGATCTGGTCCAAGGTGAAAATGGAAAGGTCTAGGGTAGGATTTGGGTATGACAAGCCACTCTGGAAAGGAAGAAAAGGGCATCTTCTTCAGTTTCCAGACCACAAAGCCATAGAAAAAGAAAACTTAGGCAAAAACCTCAGAAAAACAAAAGAAAAAGAAAGGGCCAACAATCATGCTGTGACATTAATCACGAATTTCTTCATGTATTTAGGAGTGACATAACGGTATTCCCTCCGTTCCCTTGCCCATCTTCGTTCAATCCACTGAATGCGCACTTTGCGCTGATTTTTGTTCTCCTTGGCATGAGTGGCTTCATCAGGAGTACAATATTCATCATAGATTTCATCAGGGATTTCAAAAGGCATATTTATTTCGGGCCTTTTTCCTCCCTTCTGAGGATGCTTACCATCTTCCATTTTTTGCACTTGAGGATTTTAAACAATTGAAGTCTCTGAGGAGGTATGCAATTTTTCTTCGAGGAATGCTACACATGAGTTAAGTTGATGAGAACCTAGTGATTCAGTAGCAGACATGTGTACCTATGAACAGAGCATAGGTTCGTAGAATTTGGAGAGGTCATATGCGTTCTTAGAATTTTGTTTTTAAAAGGAATCAAGTTTGAGGAATTTGACCAGGGGAGTCTTGAGGAATTTCACTAAGAGTTCTTGTCTTAGGTTCCAGAGTTGTATAGATTGAAAATCCACACAATTGAGGAATCTTGAAGAAAAACACATCTTAGAGAAACAAATCAAGAACAAACGCAACTTGGTGTTTAAGGATATGGAAGTTGAAGAAATAAACACCTTTTGAAGATTTTGTGGAAATCATCAGAATCAACAAGGGCAGTAAAAATATATTTATTTACCCTTGAAAAACAACACGGATAACTGGGAGTCGAAGTGGAGAAGTTCGTTAGTCCAGATCTCTCACACCATAACTTGGCAGTGAGAGACAGCTACGACGGCGGTGGAGGTGAAGATTTCTGTGGCCGGCGCGAGTACGACGGCGACGAGGTCGAGGCAGTGAAGATCTTCCTCACCGGCGACAATGGAGAATAGCGGCAGCACTAGGTCAGAGCGCTCAAGCGAGGGAGCAAGATCGAGCGGAGTAAATGTGCTCTAAGGAGGGCGAGGGGTATTTATAGCCGAGGTGAAAAACCGCTCGTCCAAAGAAACTGGATGAACGTGCCCCTGACCCTTGCCATCCTAGCGACATGTTTCACCGACGTACTGAGAAGTGGAGATCGTGCAGATCATGGGTGGGTATTTTAATATAGTCATGGGATGCAGAACGATTTGAGCGGCAAAAGCTGAAAAATTAGATATGAAAAATTTAACGTTTGGTTCACAAATTCTTAAGTTGTCAAGGACGCAGCGAAGATTTTGAACGGGTTTCAAATATAATGCACATGAAGAATTTTTGAACAGACTAGTTTGATTTTAGCAAAGAGGGGGAACGGGTCCAATCACATTCACTTACATGAAGAAGTCAACTTGAAGAATTAGCAATAAGTGAATGCTGTAGAGGACATAAAAAACTCATATATATATATATATATATATATATATATATATAGACGGTCTATTCTGCTAATATTAGCAGAATAAGTATTCTGCACACCACTTTGGCACTGCACGCTCAACAGAAGCGCACTGCATCATTTTGACGACGTGCACTGCAATAGAGACTAGTGAACTTCTCGTCGGAAAAAACTGCATGCGTTATTTTTTCGGTACTGTTTTCGCTCTAATTTTTTAACCGTTTATCGGAATGAGGCGTGTAATATACTGTTGAAAAGCTATGGATTAGGCGCAACTTCGACATGTTGAACACTTTTCGAGACTCCACACGGTTTAAGAGCAGTTTTGAAAATAGTGCGGCGGATGACGAGTGGCAGCAAGCGTTTTTTCATGTTATTTTCTAAACCGCTCGTCGGAATGAAGCAAATGATATCGTCGAGGCGCATCTTTTTCATATATAAATCTTTCTCTAATTCATTACGGTTTAAGAGCAGTTTCAAATTTACTAAATCGCGGAACTCTGTTTTTCAAGCTTTTTAAAATTTTCGGTATTGTTTTCGCTCCAGTTTTTGAACCGTTTGTCGAAACGAGGCATGTGATACTCCGTTGGAAAGCTACGAATGAGGTGCAACTTTCATATGTTGAAATAGTTTTAAGATTCCTTACAGTTTTAAGTTAATTTTGAAAAATCGTGCGGCGGATGACGAGTGGCAGCGGCCGTTTTTCGCGAAATTTTTGCAAACCGCTGGTCGGAATGATTCAAACGATACGCCTTTGGAAAGATATCGACGATACGCAACTCTTTGATGTAGAACACTCTCTCTAATTCTTTACGGGTTAAGAGGAATTTCGAATTTACCAAAATGAGGACACTCTGTTTTTCGCGACACCCAAATCGACGTGGGTACTTCATCCGACTGAAAACCGCACTGCAACGGGCGAAAAACCGCACTGCATCACACGGGTAAGAGAACTGCATGGTTTCTTTTATTCAAACGTAATTTTTTCAAGAACGAGAAAGTAGAGTGCACTTCACATCGAGTGTAAATGAACCACAACACTATCAAGAAGTGAACCGCATTACTTTTTTTCGCTTTTCGTAACAATTTTTTTGCACTTACAGGATGAACAACATCATACGACCGATCGTACTGCTTCAGAATGAAAACCGCACTGCATCGGACGGGCAAGCGAGCTGCATAAATATTTTTGTCAGACGTAATTTTTCTTATACGAGTCTTTGTTGTCTTTTTCAAAACAATTTTTATGAATGAGAGTGAACCGCAGAGACGAGGGAAAATGAACCGCAACATATGTCGAAGTGAACCTCATTGCTATCTTCTTGTTTCATTTTTAAAAAATCGCACCTTCATGTTGGGCGGAAGTGAATAGCATCACTGTTAAAATTAAACCACATCCGAGGACCAAACGCACTTCAAGTGTTGACGTAGTCGACTAAATTTTAAGACACACGAAACAAATTGCATTTCATACAGAGGGGTAACGAGCTGCTACACAAATGGAAAGGACTACATTTTTTGTCTCTCTTCAAACAAATTCACACACTGTCGCCCAGTATACCAAATTTAGCAATTTTTTTGCACTGGAGAAATTCAGTCAAACTGCACTTCACTACAATTCTAAAGACACAAAAAAACTGCAAAGTGCACTACACCACGCGAGGGTCAACTGCACTCCAGTCATGCACCCGGTGAACCTCACACCATGGACCTGCGTACTGCACGATAGTCCGTATTGGGAATGCGCAAAAGGCAGTGAACCTCTCTAGTAGAATCTGCGAACTGCACAAGACAACAAAGTAAGTGAAAACAACACAACAAACACAACTGAACCTCTCTAGCAGAACCTGGGAACACCAAATGTGATGCCTGCTGGAATATAGAGACATGAGGTGGGAGTTTGCTGGAGACCAAGCCATAGCCCCCATACTGCATGGAGATGTGAACGGAACCGCATCCCACAATGTCGAAGCTGCACCTCGGCACTCGCCGAACTGCTCGAGGGATCTAGAAGCACTGCACACCGAGCACAAACGAAGTTCTGATGAACTGGATGCCTGAGGGAGTTATCGGTGTTGGAGTGGTGTGGTCGGCCGACGAGGCATGCCAGGTGCGCCTCCATGGTTGTCAAGGAGAACAGATCGGGAGAGAGGTGGAGAAGACTTGGCCGCAGGAGTCGATGCGTACCGGTAGCAGCATCGCCCGCGGTGGACGGATCCACTGCCGGCGGCCTCGCTGGGTGCCTGTGGCGGCCGGATCCGCACCGTTGTGGCTGCTCGCGGGGTGGCTAGTCCGCACCGGAGGAGGATGGCGCCTAGGCCTCACCGGAGAGGAGGAAGAGAGTCGGCTGCTCTCCTCCCTTGGCTGTATCGATGGAATATTGGGAGGCTGGGGATGTGGGGCGCCGACGCGGTTCCACGGCGGCAGCTACGCGCTGGATTTGGAGTAGTGCGCGAGCGCAAATTAGGGGACAACGGGGGAGCTTGGGGGAGGGGATTCCACGACGGGGATCTTGCCGCAACGTCAGGTGGATGGCCGGATCCCATGGTCCCGGGCTAGATCCACGCCGGCAGCTGCGCGGGCTCGCCTGGATCGGCACCGGGGCGGCGTGCAGTTGCGGTAGGGGTGGCGTTCGCTCTGCGCATTTGGGGAAGAAGAAAAAGGGGACGGAGGTGGGAGGGAGCGCGCCGGCGAGTGGCCCGAATTGCGGAGGGAGGGGTGGGTGGCCGGGGCCAGGGCCAAGGCGCATCGGGAGGAGTGGATGGCGTGGTGGGATGCGAGGTGGCATGACTCGGCGGAGGGGACACGGGGTGCGGCGCCAGAGGTGCGGGGAGGGGGGGGGCGCTCGGAGGGGAGGTGACGGCGACGGTGGTTGGAGGTGACGTACCGGGAGGAACGAGGCTGGGGTCGCTCTGGCGCGGCGAGGAAGGAGGTAGGAGGGATGAGATGGAGTGGATCGGTGGAGGGGATGGGGTCCGTCCGGGTGGTCGTTGACCGGAGGGTGCTGGTGTAGGGTTATTTTGCTGTAGTTCGCTTTAGGTGTGCGGGACGGTGCTTAAGTGTTAGCAGAATAAGGTTTTGGTGTGCAGAATAAGGTCTTAAGGGGTGTTATCATAATAGACCCACCCTATATATATATATATATATATATATATATATATATATATATATATATATATATATGAAGAACACAAGTCGTAAATACTAAGGAAATTGCAAAGTTGAAGAATTTGAAAATTTGAAGAAATTGCAAAATGAGGAAAAACTCAAATTTAAAGATTTTCAACTTTGGTTGGTGGCATAACCCATCACATAAGAATGATGATTTCAGACACTGCGTACAATTGTCATAGGGTTCTAAGAATAAAATTCTTCATTAATTTCTTCACACTTAGAGGGTTAGTCTTCATTGATTGAAGAAAACCTTACTTCGTGTATTGCACCTCTAAGTCATCAATTTGCACAAGTGTTAGGATGTGTGTCCTTTCAAAGGACATTCGAAGATTCTAAGATATTTAGCTCACACTACAACTTGTTAAATCTCTTCTCATCCAAGGGCCTTGTGAAGATATCTGCCAGCTGATCTTCAGTATTTACGTGGTCGATGGATATGTCGCCCTTCAACACATGATCTCGAAGAAAATGATGACGAATCTAGATGTTCTTTGTCTTCGAGTGCTGAACTGGGTTGTGAGAAATCTTGATGGCACTCTCATTGTTGCAGTAGAGTGACACATTCTTCACATTGATGCCATAGTCCTTAAGGGTTTGCTTCATTCATAGCAATTGAGCACAGCAAGAACTAGCAACAATGTACTCAGCTTCAGCAGTAGAGAGTGATACGCAGTTCTGCTTCTTCGAGGACTAACATACCAAGGATCGTCCGAGGAAATGACATGTGCCTGATGTTGACTTGTGATCCACCCGATCACTAGCATAGTCAGAGTCAAAATATCTAATGAGATCAAAAGTTGAGCCCTTGAGATACCATAATCCAAGTGTTGGAGTGTGAGCTAGATATCGAAGAATATGTTTCATAGCCTTGTGGTGTGATTCCTTTGGTGTAGCTTGAAATTGGGCACACATGCAAACACTAAGCATAATATCTGGCCTAGATGAACATAGATACATTAAAGACACAATCATAGAGCGGTATACCTTTTGATCGAAGTCTTTACCATGTTCATCGGTGCATAGATGGCCATTTGTGGGCATAGGGATTTTGACGCCTTTGCAATCTTGCATGCCAAATTTCCTCAGAACATCCTTGAGGTATTTCTCTTAAGATATGAAGATGCCATTGCGTTGTTGACGAATTTGAAGACCTAAGAAGAATTTCAATTCTCCCATCATAGATATTTGATATTCTTCACTCATCATATCGGCAAATTCATCACTGTAATGTTGGTTAGTATAGCCAAAGATAATATCATCAACATATATTTGGCACACAAGTAATTCATCATCACATGTTCTGGTGAAATGAGTTGGGTCAAGTGAACCGGGCTTGAAGCTTTTCTTCATGAGGAATTCCTTCAAAGTATCATACCACACCCGAGGGGCCTGCTTGAGGCCATAGAGGGCCTTATTGAGTCCGAAGACATGGTCTGGAAGCTTTGGATCCTCAAAACCTGGTGGTTGAGCAACATATACTTCTTCCTCAAGCTTACCATTTAGGAATGCACTTTTCACATCCATTTGATATAAGATGATATTATGATGGTTAGCATAAGCAAGCAGTATGTGAATAGCCTCAAGTCTAGCAAGAGGTGCAAAAGTTTCATCAAAATCAATTCCTTCAACCTGTGTGTAGCCTTGAGCTACAAGACAAGCCTTACTCCTCACCACAAGGCCAATTTCACCTTGCTTGTTGCGGCAGATCCATTTTGTGCTGATGATATTGTGCTTGCGTGGGTATGGTCGCTTGACAAGATCCCACACATTGTTGAGCTCGAATTGATGTAATTCCTCTTGCATAGCTTGAATCCACTCAGGCTCTAGAAATGCCTCATCAACTTTGGTGGGCCCTCTGATAGCGACAAAAGCAAAATGCCCACAAAAGTTAGAGAAATGTGAAGCTTTTTAAGCGAGTGAGAGGACCTGGTGCATTGATGTCGTCGATGATTCTCTCAATCTGCACTTCATTTGCAATGCGAGGATGATCAGGTTGACGACTTTGATTTGGCTTAGCATTTTCTTCAGATCCATTTTCTTCAGGAGCACCAACATGACTTTCTTCACGTTCTAGAATGACTTCTTCAACACATTCTTTAGTGGGTATAACATCCTCAGTAGCCTTGGACTTGATGGATTCCTCAAGTGACATTTCATCTAGCACAGGAGGTAGGTGCTTTCTTTGCGAGCCATTAGTTTCATCGAACCCACACATCTATAGTTTCAACAACCTTGTGGTGATAGGTGTTGAAGACTCTATAGGTGTGCGAGTCCTTTCCGTAACCAAGCATAAAACCTTCATGTGCTTTCAGTGCAAATTTTGAGTTGTGATGAGGATCTCTAATCTAGCATTTAGCACCAAAGACTTTGAAATAACTTACATTGGGTTTGTTGTCAGTGAGGAGTTCATATGAGGTATTTTTGAAGAATTTGTGAAGATATACCCTGTTGATGATGTGGCATGCAGTATCAATAGCATCAGGCCAGAAATGAGGAGGTGTCTTGTATTCATGAAGCATAGTGTGAGCCATCTCAACAAGAGTCCTGTTCTTGCACTCCACGACGCCATTCTACTAAGGAGTATAAGGGACAGATAAGTCGTGAGTAATACCAAGTTCATCAAGATAGTCGTCAAGACTAGTGTTCTTGAACTCGGTCCCATTATCACTCTGGATATGCTTGATCTTTACACCAAAGTTCATGGATATTCTTGAGGAAAAACATTTAAAGGCTTCCTGCACTTCAGTTTTGTAAGTGATGATATGCACCCATGTGTAACGAGAATAATCATCAACAATGATAAAGCAATATAAAGATGGTGCATTAGTGAATGTGGCATAATGAGTAGGGCCAAAGAGATCCATGTGAAGTAATTGAAAGGGACGAGAGGTGATCATGATAGTCTTTGATGGGTGCTTGGCTCTAGTGATCTTTCCAGCCTCACAAGCCCCACAAAGTTGATCTTTGAGGTATTTGACACCCTCGATGCCAATGACATGCTTCTTCTTCGCGAGTGTATGCAAGTTCCTCATGCCAGCATGACCAAGTCGTCGATGCCATAACTAGCCTTCTGAAGCTTTTGCAAGTAGACATGTTGTCGGGGGATGAACCCCGGGCAGGCAAAGAAACCCGGATCCTTTTCAAAAACAACGGGGCCAACATCGCCCCTCAAAGCCGTATCGCGTTTGGCCGGGTCGCTCAACCCGGCCAAGCCCCTCGACCCGGCAAAACTCTCCAACCTGGTCGCACTCCTCAACTCGACCCCAACGGCCAGCTCAAGGCGGCCGAACCCGGCACACCAAGACTTCCCCACCAAGCCAGCTCCACCCTTGGCGTGTTCCTCAACCCGGCCATGGGTCAGCTCCCGTCCCATCCAGGCCATACGATGAGACGAGTCTCCATCTACTGATGATCGAGGCAACAGTGCCCCACCCATGCCTCCAGTCAGCCTAGGCGTGGCAACAGTGCCCCCACCTACCCGCTCACCAGGGTCGGCGTGGCAACAGTGCACCCATCATCACTGTTGACGCCAGCAAGCGGTGACCTGACGGAGCGCCATTGTACCAGACTCAACCTGGCCACTCCCTGACGATCGACAAGACGGCAAATAGTGCCCCTAGGCATGCGAGGCCCGCGCCCGAAGAACCCAGCGAGCCCTGGCACCCAGCGGGTCCCAGCTCCGGGTTCCCAGACGCCGACAACTCGGCCCTATGACCTTGTAACACTACCATTGTACCCCTGGGGGGTTGACCTATAAAACCCCCCAGGAGCCCTCATGCATACGGGAAACGAAGAAACTAAGCAAGCATACGATAGAGAGATCCACTGCTAGCAACACTCCACCCATACACCAGGGGAAGGGGCAGCCCGAGCCTTGGCCTGCCTTCCTTCTTCCTCAATACAGCTCTAGGAGCAACTCTATACTGTTGCATATCAAGCACACTCGGAGGACTAGGGGTGTTATCTCTCCGGAGAGCCCCGAACCTGGGTATGTCTTGCGTCCCGCGCTCTCTCATGCCGACCTCGCCTCTGGAGCCCACCAGTGCCCTCAATCCTCCTCCTCTCTTTAGCCATCCCTTAGCATCTGCCGTGCGCCTACCACGACAGTTGCTGCCCACTGTGGGGCAGCTCGAGGTCCTGGCTGGGAGCATGCTTCAGACGGGGCTCCTCTCTGACTCCGATGAGCCCATCACGCTGGCGGATAACGTCATCGACGTGCCCGCCGCCTCCTTAGCCGCGCTGCGCATCTTTGATGCACCTGCGGCCGACAACTACCCTAGCGAGGTACTTGAATTTTCCGACTCCCCTCTCTCCCTCGGCGTCAGCGCTCCCACTGGGGCGATGGACCTCCACGTGGAGGTTTTCGCCACCGACATTGGCGCCTCTTCCTCGTCGAGCGCGGCGAGGAAGGCCGCCGAAGCCAAGGCCGCAGCGCATGGGGCCGTCTCGCCCAACCCATTGCGCGCCACGATGCAGAGCCTTCGCGTCCCCATCGGCACCGTCATCGATGCCTCCAACATCACCGAGGCCTGGACTCGGCTTGAGGAGGACCGCCAGCGCCTGGTAGACCTGACCGAGACGCTCGCCGCCACGCAGTATCGCCTGGACTCCGCTCAACTGGAGCGCAACGCCGCCTATGGCTTCACGCCTGCCGCGGCTGAACCAAGCCGGGTCGCTGACGTGCGAGCCCTGGGTGGCACGATCGGCCGCGCCTTTGGTGCCATCCCGCCCGTCTATGAGACTCTCGTGAAGAACATGCGCGCTACCCAGGCGGCTGTAGTCGTCCTGGATCAGCTCGCGGGCGAAGAGCTGAGGGACCGCCTGAAGCGGGTGCACGACCTCCTCGACGCGGCCAACGCGCAGCAAGACCGCCTCAACCAAATTTCCAAGCCGGCGGGATCCGGCTCCGGCCACAGCGACGGACCCTGCGATCAGCAGAACACGTCGTCTTCACCACCCGGCGAGGCGCACTTCGGCCGCACCCGGACCCGGTGCAACCACGCCCCGACGACCACCGACGGCTTAGGTGACGAGCCAGCCCTGGAAGAACGGCGCAGACCCGATCACCCCGGCCGACGTCCGGCTTCTATCGATCCGGCCCCCCGCGGCGCGGTCGCCAGCCAGATGGGCGCATGTGCCATCAACGACACCGACGCCCGCCACCGCCTCGATCGGCTCGCTTTTCCCATGGAGGTGGAGGATAGCGGCACCATCAAACCCGCATGCTTCGGTCCGCGCATCCGGGACAAGCCCTTTCCCAAAGGGTTCACGCTCCCCCGCGACACCCCAAGTACAATGACACTATGAAGCTGGAGGACTAGCTCACCGACTACACCACCACCATAGGTAACATAGACGGCAACCACCGACTCGCCATGCACTATGCACCGCTCATGCTCGAAGGGTCGGCCTGCACCTGGTTGAACAGCCTGCCGGTGGGCAGTATTAACACGTGGGTCGATTTCGAGCAGGCTTTCATCCGCAACATCACAGGGACCTACCGGTGATCCGGCCGCCCCAGCCAGCTCGCCATGTGCGTGCATGGGCCATCAAAAACCGGCCGCGAGTACCTCGCATGCTGGACCGAGCTCTGGAACAGCTGCGAGGGTGTCCACGTACTCCAAGCAATCCAGTACTTCGTCAATGGGTGTCGGGATGGCACCCTCCTCAAGCACAAGCTCCTACGCTCCATGCTGGCCACCATGGTCGCGCTCATGGTGACGGCGGATAAGTATGTGTAGGATCTAAAGTATGTCTAGAGGGGGGGTGATTAGACTACTTGACCTAATAAAAATCTAGCCTTTTCCCAATTTTAGTTCTTGGCAGATTTAAGCCACTTAGCACAAGTCAAGCAATCACAATACAATTCAAGCAAGCAAGCAATGAGTATATGAGCAGCAGAAAGTAAAGCATGCAACTTGCAAGAAAGTAAATGGGAGGAGCTTGGGGAAGCAAACGCAATTGGAGACACAGATGTTTTGGCGTGGTTCCGATAGGTGGTGCTATCGTACATCCACGTTGATGGAGACTTCAACGCACAAAGGGTAACAACTGTGCGAGTCCATGGAGGGCTCCACCCACGAAGGGTCCACGAAGAAGCAACCTTGTCTATCGCATCATGGCCATCACCCACGAAGGACTTGCCTCACTAGGGTAGATCCTCACGAAGTATGCGATCTCCTTTCCCTTACAAGCTCATTGGTTCAACTCCACAATCTTGTCGGAGGCTTCCAAGTGACACCTAACCAATCTGGGAGACACCAGTCTCCAAAAGGTAATAGATGGTGTGTTGATGATGAACTCCTTGCTCTTGTACTTCAAATGATAGTCTCCCCAACACTCAACTCTCTCTCATATGATTGGATTTGGTGGAAAGATGATTTGAGTGGGAAGCAACTTGGGGAAGGCTATATATCAAGATTCATATGGTAGGATTGAAATATCTTGGTCACAACACATGAGTAGGTGGTTCTCTCTCAGAAAATGTATGCTTGAAAGTGCAACTATCCCTGGGTGGTTTTGGTAATTCTTAACAACATATAACTCATTGAACTAATGCTATTTAAAGATAAATATTCCAGGAAAGTTCAATGATTGGCATGGCATGGATCAGGAATGTGGACCCCTCAAAATGCCAAGGATAAAGGATTGACTCAATCTCTAATGCTCAAGACTCTACATTTTATATTTCAGTGATGCAAGATCACATTGAGTCTATAGGAAAGCCAATACTATTAAAGGGGATGAGGTGTTTCTTAATGGCTTGCTTGCTCAAAATGCTTAGTGATATGCTCCAAATGCCCTCAATCACTTTCTCATATCCACATATGTCCCAAACCAAAAGTCAAACTCGGCCCCACTGATTTGATCTATCCGGTGCCACCAAGTTCATTTGACCTTGCCACTGCTAGATACCCTAGTCTTTTCGGTCTCACCGATAGGGATGTTGGTCTCATCGAGATGGGATTGCAAACTCTCTGTTTCCCTTCATAACATTTTGGTCTAACCGAGATGAGCGATCGGTCCCACCGAGTTCGCGATGTAAACCCCCTATTTCCCTTTCGTAACGTTTCGGTCCCACCGAGATGAGCGAATCAGTCCCATCGAGTTTTCCTAACCAACTCTCTGGTTAGCTTATTACCAAAATCGGTTACACCGAGTTTGTGTAATCGGTCAAATAGAGATTACGTTATGCCCTAACCCTAATGAAATCGGTCCCACCGAGTTGACATATCGGTCCCACCGAAATGCCTGACCGTCACATAATGAACCAAATTGGTCAGACCGAGTTTTCTGATTCGGTCCCACCGAGATTGGAAAATTGTGTGTAACGGTTAGATTTTGTGTGGAGGCTATATATACCCCTCCACCCTTTCTTCATTTGTGAGGAAAGCCATCAGAACATACCTACACTTCCAACCTACATTTTCAGAGAGAGAACCACCTACTCATGTGTTGAGACCAAGATATTCCAATCCTACCATATGATTCTTGATCTCTAGCATTCCCCAAGTTGCTTTCCACGCAAATCATCTTTCCACCAAATCCAATCCTCTGAAAGAGAGTTGAGTGTTGGGGAGACTATCATATGAAGCACAAGAGCAAAAAGTTCATCATCAACACACCATCTATTACCTTTTGGAGAGTGGTGTCTCCTAGATTGGTTAGGTGTCACTTGGGAGCCTCCAACAAGATTGTGGAGTTAAATCAAGGAGTGTGTAAGGGCAAGGAGATCACCTACTTCGTGAAGATCTACCCTAGTGAGGCAAGTCCTTCATGGGAGATGTCCATGATGGTACAAGGTTGCTTCTTCGTGGATCCTACATGGGTGGAGCCCTCCATGGACCCGCACAGCCGTTACCCTCCGTGGGTTGAAGTCTCCATCAACGTGGATGTACGATAGCACCACCTGTCGGAACCACGCCAAAAACATATGTGTCTCCAGTTGCGTTTGATTCTCCAAACTCCCCTATTTACTTCCTTGCAAGTTGCATGCTTTACTTTCCGCTGCTCATATACTCGTTCCATGCTTGCTTGACTTGTGCTAAGTTGTTAAAATTTGCCAAGAACTAAAATTGGGAAAAGGCTAGATTTTTATTTGGTCAAGTAGTCTAATCACCCCCCTCTAGACATACTTTCGATCCTACAATTGGTATCAGAGCTACGGTCTCCATTTGCCTTGATTTCCATAGCTTTTGGTGATCATAGCCTTGGTTTCACAACCTAGGAGAGTATGGCGTCTAGCAAGGGAAATTACCACCGTAGAGGTCCTTACTTTGATGGTACTAATTTTGCTAGTTGGAAGCATAAGATGAAAATGCATATTCTTGGACATAACCCTGCCGTTTGGGCTATTGTTTGTATTGGCTTGCAAGGTAAATTCTTTGATGGGACAGAACCGAATCGTGAAGCTAGCACAGAAGAGTTGAAGATGTTGCAATACAATGCTCAAGCTTGCGATATCCTCTTCAACGGACTGTGCCCCAAAGAATTCAACAAAATTAGCCGTCTTGAGAATGCAAAGGAAATTTGGGACACTTTGATTGATATGCACGAAGGTACTAACTCTGTCAAGGAATCCAAATTGGATGTGCTTCAAAGTCATCTTGACAAGTTCAAAATGAAGGATGGTGAAGGTGTCGTTGAAATGTACTCTAGGCTTGCTCTCATCACAAATGAGATTGCCGGCTTAGGAAGTGAAGAGATGACCGATAGATTCATCATCAAGAGGATCCTAAGAGCCTTGGATGGAAAATATGATACCGTGTGCACATTTATCCAAATGATGCCCAATTACAAAGATCTCAAGCCACCGGAAGTCATTGGAAGAATTGTTGCTCATGAGATGTCACTCAAGGATAAAGAAGAGCTTCACAACAAGTCAAGTGGTGCTTACAAAGCCTCATGTGATGCTCATACATCATCAAGTGAGAAACAAACCTTCAATGAAGAATTGAGCTTAATGGTGAAAAACTTCAACAAGTTCTACAAGAGTAGAAGCAAGGAAAGAAGTTCCAAGTCAAGGTCCTACAATGACAAAATATCTTCGAGTCGTGAACGTAATTGCTACAATTGTGGAAGACCCGGACACTACTCCAATGAGTGTATGGCTCCTTACAAAAGAAGAGAAGATTCACCTAAAAGAAGAAGTAGAAGAGAAGAATCACCACCAAGAGAGAGAAGGAGTAGAGATGATTGTTATGAACAAAGAACCTCCCGGAGAAGCAAGGATTCGGAAAGGAAGGACAAGTCATCAAAGAGCTACACAAAACAAAGACATCAAGCTCACGTTGGTGAATGGGTATCCGTCTCCGACTCCGACCACCACTCTGAGAGAAGCTATCACTCTGACTCCGAATATATTGAAGATGAAGGTGTTGACAGTCTAGCACTTGTGTCAACCAACTCCTACAACATATTTGACTCAACAAATGAAGGAGTTGGAAGATGCTTCATGGCTAAAGGCCCAAAGGTATCACACCCAGAGTATGTTGAGTTCAATAGTGGTGAAGATGATTTGTTAGGTGATGATGATTTACTTGTTGACAACTCTAGTGATGAATACTATGATGAAACGTCAATTAATCATGCTAATCAAGATAAAACGAATGACAATGATAAGGAGAAGATTGAGCATCTAACTAAAGAACTAAACACTCTTAAGTTAGCTCATGAAACTATCTTGGAAGATCATTGAGAACTTTTAAATAATCATGAGAAGTTACGCTTTGAAAGCTCAACCTTGAACAAGGGCATGAGCTTTTAAAAGCAATTAATGATGATCTTCGCAAGAAAAGTTCTTCTTACATTGCCAAGCATTTACTCTTATCTACTTACATGCCACAAGTTAAAACTAACAACAAGAGTAATAAAGATTCTTCCTCTACTAGTAACAATAATCATGCTAAATCTAATATTGTTGCTTCTAGAAGTTCTCTTGATTCCACTAATGATTCTCTTAGCCAAGTTACACTTGAGCAAGAAAATATCTTATTGAAGGGAATTATAGAGAAAGGTGTTTACAAGAGCCTTGCCGGGAGTAAGCAATTTGAGGAAATTGTACGCAAGCAAGGAAGATACCGAGAGAATCAAGGTGTTGGCTTTGAATGAAAGTTCAATGCCAATGGAGTTGAGTGGGAAGAAGATCAATACCCTAAGACGAAGTTTGTTACTGAACAAGAGAAGTATGATCCTACTTCTTTCCAAGGGACACAAGCTCAAGATGATCTTCCACCACAAGACCACAAGCAAAAAGGCAAGGACAAGCTTCAAGAGGAGATTGATGCATTTGAAGAAGCTCCAATGGCCTAGGTCAAGTGGGTTCACAAGACTACATGAAGTTCCACTTCATCAAGTATGACTACAACTCCAAGGATTCCCATCAAGATGATGTGGATCCCAAAGAAGAAGGACTAGAGAGTTATTGAGGGTGACTCCGCCAACAAACTTCACTCATATCATATTGGCAAGGACAAGTGCAAACAACCTTCATATCATGCACTAGTTCAAGGAGTCACAAACCCTCTTATTGGTAAGACAAGGGACAAGGTAACCTAATGCTTTCATGGACATCATCTTGTGTGTACATCATTCTATGTCTATGGATATCCTTGTTTGTACCTTGTGGGACTAACCCGTGTAGGTATTGAAAGTGCAACTCACTCCAATGGATTGCTCCAAATGATCTACATCAACATTGAGCATCCACATCTTCAACACCTACATGAAGTCATCATCGACAAAACCCAAGGTTAGTTCATCCCTCTTAGGGGGGATATCACATCTAGGGGGAGCTTTACTCAAAGAATTGAGCCAAAGCAACTCTAATGGTGTGAACACAACAATGCTTTATGTAAAAGTGGTAACCCCACTTGTGCTTCAATGAAGAGTATGACCTATGATCAAACGTCCTCATTTGACTCCTTAGTCAATATACTCATATATAGATGACCTAGTCATCGCCAATTGCTTGATAGATGCTAGAAGTGGTTGTGCATGCTATGTCACATATTTCATTTGCCATTTTATTGTGTGAGCATGCTGATTGCATATTTTACTCATTCGACGACATCCACTTGTTGTTTTGATTTGTTTGTCTCTTTCTCTTTTGCCAAGTGGATGGACAAGAATGCCTAAGAACCTTCTCTAGCTATCTATGCTTTTCTCATCTCAAACTCTATTCATGCTATATCACAAAGGTTGATCAAGTCAGATTCGAACCACTCTGTGTGTGGAGCACTCGGAGTCACCGATTCGTCATAGACTTAAACTTCCAAAACCTCTTTGTGCATTTCAGTCTGATCGAGTCATCCAGTTTGGTCACACCGAGTTCACTAAGTCGATCTAGGATTTCATCTTGGTGCAATCGATTTGAATACTTCGGTCACACCGAGTTGCAGCAACCGCTTGCGATTCTGCATCTCGGTGCCACTGAGTTGTTCCACTCGGTCACACCGACAGGGTCGGGATATAAATACCCACGGGTGATATTTTGGAAACTTCTTCAAAACCCCTCAACCCGCGCGTGTCCTGCTCTGCCTCCTTAGGTCTTCGGATCGCCTCCTTGCCGCTAGTTTCTGCCGCCGTCGACGGAATCTGCTCCACCGTTGCTGCCGTAGCAAACACCCGCTGAACTAGGGTATGTGTTCGATCCCTTGTGCTGTCAATTCACCTCCGATTCAAAGCACGAGGACAATGCCATGATTCTTGCCACAGATGAAATCAATCTATCCAGAGAAAACCCCCTTAGGCTTAGTTTGATTCGAAAATTTTAGGGTTAGCTCTCCGCTGAACTCATCTCAGACCAACCAAATCGTAGAAATTGGTCTCACCGATTTGGCTTAGGCCATTGCACATGCGCTTTTCAGTCTGACCAAAAATTGCAAATCAGTGTGACCGAGTTCAATTCTCTGTGAAACCATAGCAATCTTGGTGCCACCGAACTGTGACTCAGTCTGACCGAGTTCACTAGTTTAGGTGCCAAATGTTGCTTCTGTATCACCAAGCTTATCAATTCGGTAGCTCTGAGATCATTTTAGTAGAGAACTAAAACTAAGTTTTTGACTCATCTGATTTGCAAACCTATGTACTTTGTGATGCTCATCTACTCTAGCTCATCTATATCTATTCACAGGGTCTGCTATCAGTTTGCTGCAAGATGTGTGACCAGAGTGATAGCCAGAACAGATCTGAACAACAAGAGTATATGAGTGAGGGCACTAGTCCCTAAAGAAGCTATGATGAGGGTATTAGGAGCACACCAAGTAACATGCCAAAGGCAGCCACCAGAGCCAGAAAGAAGAGAACCTCAGATTCTGAAGATGAGGATTATGTGGCTGTTGAGGATGAGGTCACCTCCAAAAGAAAGTGTTGAAGAAGGAGTATGGCTCTGCTGCTACAACAAAGCCTGGTCTGAATAGGAAGGCACCAGCAAGGAGAGTTCCTATGTCTAAGCCCAGAGCCTCCACTCTAGAAACTTTGGGATCCGAACCCAAAGAGGCAGTTGTAGAAGGAAAGAAGAGGAAGGAGAGGGTCAAGAAGACCACTGCCAGAATCATTGGCAATCCCTCTATGATGATAGATGATGCAGAAGAAGAGGAAGAGGATGCTGCTCTAGCACCTAAATCACAAAAGCTCATGGGAGATGCAATCAAGTCAGGGGATGCTTCTAAGCCCAAATCTTCTCCCAAAGCTGTTGCTCAAGCCACCAAGTCTGCACCCAAGAGAAGCACTAGAAATATACCTATTGAAGAGAAGAACAAGGCCCCAGTGCCTGAAGTTAAAGAAGAAGATGTTGAAGCCCAAGTGCTAAGAAAGCTCAAACCAAAGATCCCAGATCACAATGACACCCATCCAGTGGCAGAGGATATGAAACTCAGGAAGGATGCTGGGTTGAGACTCAGGAGACATAATGATCGTTATGCTGTGAGAAGGAGAACTGTAGTGGACTACATGTTCCACACAAAAGAACAACAAGACTTATATGAAACCATCTGCTTGACAAGAAGCCAATTGTCTGTGATATGAGATGGGTTGACTAGAACTACATCAGAGAGAATGAAGATCACTTCCCAGGAGTATTTGACAGCTTCAAGTCTAGTGAGGTTGACAAGTTTTTTGGACATAAGCTCACCAAATGGAATGATGAGCTATTCATGCAATTCTATTCCATTGCTCACTTCTATCTAGATGGAAGGATAGTATGGATGTCTGAAGGTACAAGGTAACAATCAACTGTTGCTGAATGGGCCAAGTTGATCAATGCCCCAGCAGAGCATGAAGATGATTTGAATGTGTATGACAAGCATAAGAAAGACCACAACTCAATGGAAAGCATGTATAAGGAGATTTCGGATGAAGCCCTTGAAACTCATCAGTTTGGCTCATTGAAGTATCTGTTGTCTGGTCTGCCTACAATCAACACAATCTTGAGGCATACTTTATTGCCCAAATCTGGAGATCATAGGATGATAAGAGAACATTCAATCAACTTGCTGCATATTTTTGATATTCCTCAGAAATTCAAAGTCATGAGTCTGATTGTAGCGATAATCAAGAGGACAGCTGCTGATCAGAAAAGGTCTTGTGGGTATGCTCCACATATTCAGGTGCTCATCAACTCAAATATGGGCACATGCACCTAGTTGGTTGACAAGGAGCATTTTCCACTCAGGCCAGATTTTGAACACAACACAGTTGTGATGGATGAGAATGAACCTTCATTAGTGCAGGCACATGAGAAGAGATCAAAGGCAAGGGCAGAAAAAGCTGCAAAGATGCCATCTGCTGAGGAAGCTTCTGAAGTGTTCTTGAAGAGCAAACAAGATCAACTTGCATATCTGATCCAATCTACTTTGAGGATTGAGAAGGGCTTGGCCACCCTGACTCAACATCAGGAGAGCTTGGAGAGGATCATAGAGACAAAATTTTATGATCTTGATCTAAAAGTCACAGAGATTCAGACCGCAGTAGAGCAGCTCCAGGAGGAAGCAGAGGAGAAGAGAGGAAAGACAACAACATATGTTTTTCAGCAGTTGCATGTGCCAAGAGGTCAGAGGTCTGATGTAGTGCATGTTCCTGATACTAGAGCTACCACATCTGCACCAGCAGCCATAACTTCAGTGCCACCTCCAGCAGCCACTCCACCAGCTCCAGCTACATCTACAGAAGCCTTTGTCCTTGGAGTCATCTCTACATCACCTCATGGAGATTAAGCCTGAGAGACACATAGCACTATGCATATTTGAACTTTTTGGCAACTTGTTGCCAAAGGGGGAGAAATATGTATAGATCATAGACTTCGAGAGAGAGTGTTGCTTCTTTTTGTCTCTCTTGCAACTTGAACCTTATTGTGCGCTTGTGATACTTATGCCCTTTTGTGAGATACTTGTATGATCAAGTGTTTGATCATGTACTACTTTAATGTTTGCTTGGATGATATTATCTTCTATATCCATATATGATCATTCACTTTGCTTGGTGATGAGTGCATGCTTTTGCTATCATTTTGAGCACTCCACCAAGATGTATGTGACATGAAAGAGTAACCCATGATGCTAATCGATTATGCATTTGCATTCGAAAGCAAATCTTAAATAATGCACAAATTTAGGGGGAGCTCTTGCTTATCACATACTTCTCAAAGCGACGATGTATTTCAATCTTATTATCATTTTTCGAAGATTTGATCTATATGTTGTCATCAATTACGAAAAAGGGGGAGATTGAAAGTGCCACTATCCCTGGGTGGTTTTGGTAATTCTTAACAACATATAGCTCATTGAACTAATGCTATTTCAAGATAAATATTTCAGGAAAGATCAATGATTTGCTAGGCATGGATCAGGAATGTGGACCCCTCAAAATGCTAAGTACAAAGTATTGGCTCAAGCTCTAAAGCTCAAGACTCTACATTTATCTATTTCAGTGATCCAAGATCACATTGAGTCTATAGGAAAGCCAATACTATTAAAAGGGGATGAGGTGTTGCTTAATGGCTTTCTTGCACAAAATGCTTAGTGATATGCTCCAAAATCCCTCAACCACTTTATCACATCCACATATGTCCCAAACCAAAGTTAAACTCGGCCCCACCGATTTGATCTATCCGGTGCCACTGAGTTCATTTGATATAGCCACTGCCAGAAACCCTAGTCTTTCGGTCTCACAGATAGGGACCTCGGTCTCACCGCGATGGGATTGCAAACTCTTTGTTTCCCTTCGTAACATTTCGGTCTAACCGAGATGAGCAATCGGTCCCACTGAGTTTGCAATGTAAACTCTCTTTTTCCCTTTCGTAACGTTTTGGTCCCACCGAGATGAGCGAATCAGTCCCACCGAGTTTGCCTTACCAACTCTGTGGTTAGCTCATTACAAAATCGGTTCCACCGAGTTTGTGTAATCGGTTAAACCGAGATTATGTTATGCCCTAACCCTAACAAAATTGGTCCCACCGAGTTGACATATCGGTCCTACTGAAATTCCTAACAGTCATATAATGAACCAAATTGGTCCGACTGAGTTTTCTAATTCGGTCCCACAGAGATTGGTAAATTGTGTGTAATGGTTAGATTTTGTGTGGAGGCTATATATACCCCTCCAACCTTTCTTCATTCGTGAGGAAAGCCATCAGAACATACCTACACTTCCAGCCTACATTTTCTGAGAGAGAACCACCTACTCATGTGTTGAGACCAAGATATTCCAATCATACCATATGAATCTTGATCTCTAGCCTTCCCCAAGTTGCTTTACACTCAAATCATCTTTCCACCAAATCCAGTCCTATGAAAGAGAGTTGAGTGTTGGGGAGACTATGATCTAAAGCACAAGAGCAAGGATTTCATCATCAACACACCATCTGTTACCTTTTGGAGAGTGGTGTCTCCTAGATTGGTTAGGTGTCACTTGGGAGCCTCCGACAAGATTGTGGAGTTGAACCAAGGAGTTTGTAAGGGCAAGGAGATCGCCTACTTCGTGAAGATCTACCCTAGTGAGGCAAGTCATTCATGGGCGATGGCCATGATGGGATAGACAAGGTTTCTTCTTCGTGGACCCTTCGTGGGTGGAGCCCTCCGTGGGCTCGCGCAGCCGTTACCCTCTGTGGGTTGAAGTCTCCATCAACGTGGATGTACGATAGCACCACCTATCAAAACCACGCCAAAAACATCCATGTCTCCAATTGCATTTGATTCTCCAAACTCCCGTATTTACTTTCTTGCAAGTTACATGCTTTACTTTCTGCTGCTCATATACTCATTGCATGCTTGACTTGTGCTAAGTTGCTAAAATCCGCCAAGAACTAAAATTGGGAAAAGGCTAGATTTTTATTTGGTCAAGTAGTCTAATCACCCCCCTCTAGACATACTTTAGATCCTACAATGCTAGAAGTGTAGGCACGTTCTGATGGATTTCCTCACGAATGAAGAAAGGGTGGAGGGGTATATATAGCCTCCGCACAAAATCTAACCATTACACACAATTTACCAGTCTCAGTGTGAGTGAATCAGAAAACTCGGTCGGAATGGTTTAGTTCATTATGTGACCGTTAGGCATTTCGATGGGACCGAAGCGTCAACTCGGTTGGACTGATTTTGTTAGGGTTAGGGCATAACATAATCTCGGTTTAACCGATTACACAAACTCGGTGGAACCGATTTTGGTAATAAGCTAACCAGAGAGTTGATCAGGCAAACTCGGTGGGACCGATTCGCTCATCTCGGTGGGACTGAAACATTACGAAAGGGAAACGGAGAGTTTACATTGCGAACTCGGTGGGACCGATCGCTCATCTCGGTTAGACCAAAACATTACGAAGGGAAACAGAGAGTTTGCAATCCCATCTCGGTGAGACCGAGATCCCTATCGGTGAGACCGAAAAGACTAGGGTTTCTGGCAGTGGCTACGTCAAATGAACTCGGTGGCACTGGATAGATCAAATCAGTGGGGCCGAGTTTGACTTTGGTTTGGGACATATGTGGATGTGAGAAAGTGGTTGAGGGACTTTGGAGCATATCACCGAGCATTTTGAGCAAGCAAGCCATTAAGCAACACCTCATCCCCTTTAATAGTATTGGCTTTCCTATATACTCAATGTGATCTTGGATCACTGAAATAGATAAAAGTAGAGTCTTGAGCTTTAGAGCTTGAGCCAATCCTTTGTGCTTAGCATTTTGAGGGGTCCACATTCCTAATCCATGCCATGCCAATCATTGAACTTTCCTGAAATATTTATCTTGAAATAACATTAGTTCAATGAGCTATATGTTGTTAAGAATTACCAAAACCACCCAGGGATAGTTGCACTTTGAATCTCCCCCTTTTTGGTAAATGATGACAACATATAGATCAAAGATTTGACAAATGATAATAAGATTGAAATACATCATCGCTTCGAGAAGTATGTGATAAGCAAGAGCTCCCCCTAAATTTGCGCAGTATTTAAGATTTGCTTTTGAATGCAAATGCACAATCGATTAGCATCATGGGTTACTCTTTCATGTCACACACAACTTGGTGGAGCACTCAAAATGATAGCAATTAAAAGCATGCACCCATCACCAAGCAAAGCAATTGATCATATATGGATATAGAAGATAATATCATCCAAGCAAACATTAAAGTAACACATGATCAAACACTTGATCATACAAGTATCTCACAAAAGGGCATAAGTATCAAACAACTGCACAATAATATTCAAATAGCAAGAGAGACAAAAAGAAGCAACAATCTCTCTCGAAGTCTATGATCTATACATATTTCTCCCCCTTTGGCAACAAGTTACCAAAAATTTCAAATATGCATAGTGCTATGTGTCTCTCAAGCTTGATCTCCATGAGGTGGTTTAGAGATGACTCGAAGGACAAAGGCTTCTGTAGATGTAGCTGGAGCTGGTGGAGTGGCTGCTGGAGGTGGCACTGAAGCTATGGCTACTGGTGTAGATATGGTTGCTCTAGTATCAGGAACATGCACTACATCAGACCTCTGACCTCTTGGCACATGCACTCGCTGAAAAACATCTATTGTTGCCTTTCCTTTCTTCTCCTATCCTTCCTCCTGGAGCTGCTCTACTGCTGTTTGTATCTCAGTGACTTTTAGATCAAGATCATAAAATTTGGTTTCTATGATCCTCTCCAAGCTCTCCTGATTCTGAGTCAGAGTGGCCAAGCCCTTCTCAATCCTAAAGTAGATTGGATTAGATATGCAAGTTGATCTTGTTTGCTCTTCAAGAACACCTCAGATGCTTCCTCAACACTTGACATCTTTGCATCTTTTTCTTCCCTTGCCTTTGCTCTCTTCTCATGTGCTTGCACTGATGAAGGTTCATTCACATCCTTCACAACTGTGTTGTCTTCAAAATATGGCCTGAGTGGTAAATGCTCCTTGTCCAACAAGTAGGTGCCTATGCCCATCTTTGAGTTGATGAGCACCTAAATATGTGGAGCATACCCACAAGACCTTTTCTAATCAGCAACTGTCTTGTTGATTGTCTCTACAATCAGTCATCACCTTGAATTTCTGAGGAACATAAAAAATGTGCAACAAGTTGATTGAATGTCCTCTTATCATCCTATGATCTCCAGATTTGAGCAATAGAGTATGCCTCAAGATTGTGTTGATTGTAGGAAGATCGGACAACAAAAACTTCACTGAGCCAAAGTGATGAGTTTCAAGGGCTTCATCCGGAATCTCCTTATACATGCTTGCCATGGAGTTGTGGTCTTTCTTCTTCTTGGCATACACATCCAAATCATCTTCATGTTCAGCTGGGGCATTGATCAACTTGTCCCATTCAACAATAGTTGATTGGTACCTTGTACCTTTAGTCATCCATACTATCCTTCTATTTGGATAGAAGTGAGCAGTGGAATAGAATTGCATGATCAGCTCATCATTCCATTTGGTGAGCTTCTGTCCAACAAACTTGTCAACTTCACAAGACTTGAAGGTGTCATATACACTTGGAGAGTGATATATATTATCTCTGATGTATGTCCAGTCAACCCATCTCATATCCCAGACAATTGGCTTCTTGTCAAGCAGAATGGTCTCATAGAAGTCTTGTTGTTCTTTGGTGTGGAACCTGTAGTCCACATCAGTTCTCCTTCTCATAGCATATGGATCATACTGTCTCCAGAGTCTCAATCCTGCATCCTTCCTGATTTTCATGTCCTCGGCTTCTGGATGAGTGTCACTGTGATCTGGAATTTTGGGTTTTTAGCTTTGTGAGCACTTGGGCTTCAACATCTTCTACTTCAACTTCAGGCACTGGGGCCTTGTTCTTCTCTTTAGCAGGTATATTTCTAGTGATTCTATTGGGTGCAGACTTGGTGGCTTGAGCAGCAGCTTTGGGAGCAGTTTTGGGCTTAGTAGCAACCCCTGACTTGATTGCATCTCCCATGAGATTTTGTGACTTATGTGCTAGAGCAGCATCCTCTTCCTCTTCTTCTGCATCATCTGTCATCATAGAGGGCTTGCCAACGATTCTGGCAGTGGTCTTCTTGACCCTCTCCTTCCTCTTCTTGCCTTCTACAACTGCCTCTTTGGGTTCAAGACTGAACTCCATAGTTTCTCCTGTTGGAACTTTTCTTGGTTTTGACATTGGGACTCTCCTTGCTAGTGCCTTCTTGTTTAAACCAGGTTTTGTTGTAGTAGCAGTGCCATACTCCTTCTTCAACACTTTCTTCTTGGAGGTGGCCTCATCCTCAACAACCACATAGTCTTCATCTTCAGAATCTAAGGTTCTCTTCTTTCTGGCTCTGGTGGCTGCCTTTGGCAAGTTACTTGGTGTGCTCCTACTACACTCATCATAGATGCTTGAAGGACTAGTGCCCTCACTCATATGCACTTGCTCTTCAGATTTGTTCTGGCTATCACTCTGGTCAGACATCTTGCAGGCAAACTGACAGCAGACTTTGTGAATAGATATAGATGAGGTAGAGTAGATGAGCATCACAAAGTGCAGAGGTTTTTGCAAAACAAATGAGTCAAAAACTTATTTTTAGTTCTCTACTGAAATGATCTCGGAGCTACTAAATTAATAAACTTGGTGATACCGAAGCAACATTTTGAACCTAAACTAGTGACCTCGATCAGACCGAGTCAAAGTTCGGCGGCACCAAGATTGCTAGGGTTTCACAGAGAATTGAACTCGGTCAAACTGATTTGCAACTTTCGGTCAGACCGAAAAGCGCATGTGCAATGGTCTAAGCCAAATCGGTGAGATCGATTTCTACGATTCGGTCGGTCCGAGATGAGTTGAGCGGAGAGCTAACCCTAAAATTTTCGAATCAAACTAAGCCTAAGGAGGTTTTCTCTGGATAGATTGACTTCATCCGTGGCAAGAATCATGGCATTGTCCTCGTGCTTTGAATCATAGGTGAATAGACAGCACAAGGGATTGAACACATACCCTAGTTCAGCGGGTGTTTGCTATGGCGGCAACTGCGGAGCAGATTCCGTCGACGATGACAGAAACTAGCGGCACGAGGTCACTGGTGGCGAGGAGGCGATCCGGAGACTCGAGGAGGCAGAGCAGGACACACGCGGGCTGAGGGGTTTTGAAGAAGTTTCCAAAATATCACCTGTGAGTATTTATATCTCGACCATGTCGGTGTGACCGAGTGGAACAACTCGGTGGCACCGAGATGCAGAATCGCAAGCGACAGCTGCAACTCGGTGTGACCGAAGTGTTCAAATTGGTTGCACCGAGATGAAAACCTAGATCAACTTAGTGAACTCGGTGTGACCGAATTGGATGACCCGATCAGACCGAAATGCACAAAGGGGTTTTGGAAGCTTAAGTCTATGACAAATCGGGGACTCCGAGTGCTCCTCACACAGAGTGGTTCGAATCTGACTTGATCAAACTTTATGATGTATCATGAATAGAGTTTGAGATGAGAAAAGGATAGATAGCTAGAGAGGGTTCTTAGGCATTCTTTTCCATCCACTTGGGAAAAGAGAAAGAGTCAAACAAACCAAAACAACAAGTGGATGTCCTCGAATGAGTAAAATATGCAATCAACATGCTCACACACTAAAATGGCAAATGAAATATGTGACAAAGCATGCACAACCACTTCTAGCATCTATCAAGCAATTGTCGATGACTAGGTCATCTATATATGAGTATATTGACTTAGCAATGAAATGAGAACATTTGATCATAGGTCATACTCGTCGTTTAAGCACAAGTAGGGTTACCACTTTTACATAAAGCATTGTAGTGTTCACACCATTAGAGTTGCTTTAGCTCAATTCTTAGAGTAAAGCTCCCCCTAGATATGATATCCCCCCTAAGAGGGATGAACTAACCTTGGGTTTTGTCGTTGATGACTTCATGTAGGTGTTGAAGATGTGGATGCTCAATGTTGATGTAGATCATTTGAGAAATCCATTGGAGTGAGTTGCACTTTCAATACCTACACGGGTTAGTCCCATAAGGAACAAGCAAGAATATCCATAGACATAGAGTGATTTACACACAAGATGATGTCCATGAAAGCATTAGGTTACCTTGTCCCTTGTCTTACCAACAAGAGGGTTTGTGACTCCTTGAACTAGTGCATGATATGAAAGTTGTTTGCACTTGTTCTTGCCAAAATGATATGAGTGAAGTTTGTTGGCGGAGTCACCGTCAAGAACTATCTAGTCCTTCTTCTTCGGGATCCACATCATCTTGATGGGAATCCTTGGAGTTGTAGTCATACTTGATGAAGTAGAACATGATGTAGTCTTGGGAACCCACTTGACCAAGGCGTAGGGAGCTTATTCAAATGCATCAATCTCCTCTTGAAGGTTGTTCCTGCCTTGTTGCTTGTGGTCTTGTGGTGGAAGATAATTTTGAGCTTGTGTCCCTTGGAAAGAAGTAGGATCATACTTCTCTTGTTGAGGAACAAACTTCATCTTGGGGTATTGATCTTCTTCCCACTCAACTCCATTGGCATTGAACTTTCGTTCAAAACCAACACCTTGATTCTTCCGCTGCCTTCCTTGCTTGCGTACAATTTCCTCAAATTGCTTACTTACGACAAGGCTCTTGTAAACACCTTTCTCTATAATTCCCTTCAATAAGCTATTTTCTTGCTCAAGTGTAGCTTGGCTAAGAGAATCATTAGTGGAATTTAGAGAACTACTAGAAGGAACAATATTGGATTTAGCATGATTATTGTTACTACTAGAGGAAGAATCTTTCTTACTCTTGTTGTTAGATTTAACTTGTGGCATGTAAGTAGATAAGAGTAAACGCTTTGCAATGTAAGAAGAACTTTTCTTGCGAAGATCATCGTTGATTGCCTTTAAAAACTCATGCTCTTGCTCAAGGTTGAGCTTTTCAAAGCGTAACTTCTCACGAGTATTTAAAAGTTCTTGATGATCTTCCAAGGTAGTTTCATGAGCTAACTTAAGAGTGTTTAGTTCTTTAGTTAGACACTCAATATTCTCCTTATCATTGTCATTCGTTTTATCTTGATTAGCATGATTAATTGATGTTTCATCATAGTATTCATTACTAGAATTGTCAACAAGTAAATCATCATCACCTAACAAATCATCTTCATCACTATTGAACTCAACGTACTCGGGGTGTGATACCTTTGGGCCTTTAGCCATGAAGCATCTTCCAATTCCTTCATTTGGTGAGTCAAATATGTCGTAGGAGTTGGTTGACACAAGTGCTAGACCGGCAATACCTTCATCTTGAGTATATTCGGAGTCAGAGTGACAGCTTCTCTCGGAGTGATGGTCGGAGTCGGAGCCGGATACCCATTCACTAATATGAGCTTGATGTCTTTGTTTTGTGTAGCTCTTTGATGATTTGTCCTTCCTTTTTGAATCCTTGCTTCTCCGGGAAGTTCTTCGTTCATAACGATCATCTCTACTCCTTCTCTCTTGGTGGTGAGTCTTCTCTTCTTTTGTAGGGAGCAGCACACTCATTGGAGTAGTGTCCGGGTCTTCCACAATTGTAGCAATTACGTTCACGACTCGAAGATCTTTTGTCCTTGTAGGACCTTGACTTGGAACTTCTTTCCTTGCTTCTACTCTTGTAGAACTTGTTGAAGTTTTTCACCATTAGGCTCAATTCTTCATTGAAGGTTTGTTTCTCACTTGATGATGTAGGAGCATCACATGAGCTTTGTAAGAACCACTTGACTTGTTGTGAAGCTCTTCTTTATCCTTGAGTGACATCTCATGAGCAACAATTCTTCCAATGACTTCTGTTGGCATGAGATCTTTGTAATTGGGCATCATTTGGATCAATGTGCACACGGTATCATATTTTCCATCCAAGCCTCTTAGGATCTTCTTGATGATGAATCTATCAGTCATCTCTTCACTTCCTAAGCCGGCAATCTCATTTGTGATGAGAGCAAGTATAGAGTACATTTCAGCGACACCTTCACCATCCTTCATTTTGAATTTGTCAAGCTGACTTTGAAGCACATCCTATTTGGTTTCCTTGACGGAGTCGGTACCTTCATGCATATCAATAAAAGTGTCCCAAATTTCTTTTGCATTCTCAAGACGGCTGATTTTGTTGAATTCTTCGGGCACAATCCGTTGAAGAGGATATCGCAAGCTTAAACATTGTATTGCAACATCTTCAACTCTTCCGTGCTAGCTTCAGGGTTCGGTTCTCTCCCATCGAAGAATTCACCTTGCAAGCCAATACGCACAATAGCCCAAACGGCGGGGTTATGTCCAAGAATATGCATTTTCATCTTATGCTTCCAACTAGCAAAATTTGTACCATCAAAGTAAGGACCTCTACGGTGGTAATTTCCCTCGCTAGACGTCATACTCTCCTAGGTTGTGAAACCAAGGCTATGATCACCAAAAGCTATGGAAATCAAGGCAAATGGAGACCGTAGCTGTGATACCAATTGTAGGACCGAAAGTATGTCTAGAGGGGGGATGATTAGACTACTTGACCAAATAAAAATCTAGCTTTTTCCCAATTTTAGTTCTTGGCAGATTTTAGCAACTTAGCACAAGTCAAGAAATCACAATACAATTCAAGCAAGCATGCAATGAGTATATGAGCAGTGGAAAGTAAAGCATGCAACTTGCAAGAAAATAAATGGGAGGAGTTTGGGGAAGCAAACGCAATTGGAGACACGAATGTTTTTGGCGCGGTTCCGATAGGTGGTGCTATCATACATCCACGTTGATGGAGACTTCAACCCACGGAGGGTAATGGCTGCGTGAGTCCATAGAGGGATCCACCCACGAAGGGTCCACGAAGAAGCAACCTTGTCTATCCCATCATGGCCATCGCCCATGAATGACTTGCCTCACTAGGGTAGATCTTCACGAAGTAGGCGATCTCCTTGCCCTTACAAACTCCTTGGTTCCACTCCACAATCTTGTCGGAGGCTCCCAAGTGACACCTAACCAATCTAGGAGACACCACTATCCAAAAAGTAATAGATGGTGTGTTGATGATGAACTCCTTGCTCTTATGCTTCAGATGGTAGTCTCCCCAACACTCAACTCTCTCTCATAGGATTGGATTTGGTGGAAAGCTGATTTGAGTGGAAAGCAACTTGGGGAAGGCTAGAGATCAAGATTCACATGGTATGATTTGAATATCTTGGTCTCAACACATGAGTAGGTGGTTCTCTCTTAGAAAATGTATGCTGGAAGTGTAGGCATGTTCTCATGGCTTTCCTCGCAAATGAAGAAAGGGTGGAGGGGTATATATAGCCTCCATACAAAATCTAACCGGTACACACAATTTACCAATCTTGGTGGGACCGAATCAGAAAACTCGGTCATACCGGTTTAGTTCATTATGTGACCGTTAGGCATTTCGGTGGGACCGATGCGTCAACTCGGTAGGACCGATGCGTCAACTCGGTAGGACCGATTTTGTTAGGGTTATGGCATAACGTAATCTCGGTTTGACTGATTACACAAACTCGGTGGAACCAATTTTGGTAATAAGCTAACCAGAGAGTTGGTCAGGCAAACTCGGTGGGACTGATTCGCTCATCTCGGTGGGACTGAAACGTTACGAAAGGGAAACATAGAGTTTACATTGCAAACTTGGTGGGACCGATCGCTCATCTTGGTTAGACCAAAATGTTATGAAGGGAAACAGAGAGTTTGTAATCCCATCTCGGTGAGACCGAGGTCCCTATCGGTGATACCGAAAAGACTAGGGTTTCTGGCAGTGGCTATGTCAAATGAACTCGGTGGCGCCGGATAGATCAAATCGGTGGGGCCGAGTTTGACTTTGGTTTGGGACATATGTGGATGTGAGAAAGTGGTTGAGGGATTTTGGAGCATATCACTAAGCATTTTGAGCAAGCAAGCCATTAAGCAACACCTCATCCCCTTTTAATAGTATTGGCTTTCCTATAGACTCAATGTGATCTTGGATCACTGAAATAGATAAATGTAGAGTCTTGAGCTTTAGAGCTTGAGCCAATCCTTTGTCCTTTGCATTTTGAGGGGTCCACATTCCTGATCCATGCCATGCCAATCATTGAACTTTCCTGAAATATTTATCTTGAAATAGCATTAGTTCAATGAGCTATATGTTGTTGAGAATTACGAAAACCACCCAGGAATAGTTGCACTTTCAGTATGCCAATGTCGACTCTGTCATGAAGATCTAGGTGGCGCTGGATGAATCCGGCAAAGCGAAGCCGGTTTCCCCTCGAAGTCGGCCGACAAAGGCAGCCGGCAGCAGCACAACCAGTAGAACAACAAGCACAAGGTCGACTAGCCGGCCCAGCACTATGACAACCGGCTCGTCGCGGCCACCGAGCAGGCACCCGCAACTGACTCGGCCGCCAAGCGCCGGCAGACCAGCAAGACGGCATGGCAGCCCGCCATGAGCTTCGAGGAGATGCTTGACACCCCCTGCAAGCACCACAACGGCGCAAGGCCATCCACACACACGCTTCGGCTGTGTGCCATCACCAAGTGGATCATGAGGGGCGACGTCCCACCTCCTTCGGCTCTGGCTCCAGGAGCGGGGCAGCCGCCTCCACCTCCTCCACCGCCCCCGGCTGGTGGCGCGATGCGCGACGACGTCTACCTGACCCAGAACGGGAGCTACATTGTCTTCACCAGCCTCGGCGATGACAAGCGCAGGGAGCGCCTCCTTCGACAAGAGGTGAACACCGTCATCCCGGCCAAGCCGGAGTACATGCACTGGTCGGAACACCCGGTCACGTGGACCCGGGAAGACCACCCAGCTGTCATGCCGAACTCGGGTGGCTACGCCCTCGTCCTCAACCCCACCATGTCGCACCTCGGCGCATGTGCAAGTTCTCACGAGTCCTAATCGACGGCGGCAGCAGCATCAACATCCTGTACCGCGACACCATGACCAAGCTCAGCCTCGAGGCCAAAGACCTGGAGCCGACCCGGATGATCTTCCATGGCATTGTTCCCGGCCTCTCTTCCTTTCCGATCGGCCGGATCCGGCTCGACATCCTATTTGGTGACATCATCCACTTCTGACGCGGGCCGTTCTGGTTCGAGGTGGTGGAGCTGTCCAGTGCGTACCATGCACTGCTGGGCTGGCTCGCGCTCGCCAAGTTTATGGAGGTCCCCCACTATGCTTACCTGAAGATGAAGTTGTCGGGTCCGAAGGGCCTCATCACCATTACTGGCGACTACCACAAGTCCCTGGAGTGCGCCTGAGACGGCGCCAAGCTGGCCGAGTCGTTGGTCATAGCCGAGGAGCGGCGCCAGCTCGACCGGATCATCGCCCTGGCCAACGAGACATCAACCGCGCTGATCCCGGCCGAGGAGCCGGCTCACGAGGCCGCCTTCAAACCCTCCAAGGAGACCAAGAAAGTGAAGCTAAACCCAGAAGACCCCAGTTGCAGCAAGTACGTTGTCATGGTCACCCGCATCGACAGTAAATAGGAAGGCGAGCTCGTCGACTTCCTTCGTGACAATCGGGATATTTTTGCATGGACCCCAAAGGACATGCCGGGTATCTCGACGAAGTACATCGAGCACAAACTCCACGTCCGCAAGGACGCCAAACTTGTTCGCCAACCCCTACGACGTTTCTCCGAAGAGAAGAGAAGAACCATCGGTGAAGAGGTCGCCGAGCTTTTGGAGGCCGGCTTCATCATGGAAGTGTTCCACCCCGAGTGGCTGGCCAACCCAGTCCTCGTCCTGTAGAAGAAGAATACCTGGTGCATGTGTATCGACTACACCAGCCTGAACAAGGCCTGTCCCAAGGATCTGTTCGCCCTCTCGCAGATCGACCAAGTCATCGACTCCACCGCCGGGTGTGAGCTCTTGTCCTTCCTGGATGCTTACTCCGGCTATATCAGATAAAGCTGGACCCGGCCGATGCCATGAAGACGTCCTTCATCATGCCCTTTGGGGCGTATTGCTACATCATCATGTCATTCGGCCCGAAGAATGCCGGTGCCACCTTCCAGCACTACACGCAGAAATGCTTGCTGCCGCAACTCGGCTGCAACATCCACGTTTACGTGGATGACATCATGGTGAAGACCAAGCAACACCTCACACTCCTCAACGATCTGAAGGAAACATTCGCCAACCTGCGCGAATACAAAGTCAAGCTCAACCTGGAGAAGTGCGTTTGGCATCCCGGCCGGAAAGCTACTCGGCCTCCTTGTATCGGAGCACAGCATTGAGGCAAACCCGAAGAAGATCAAGGCCATCGAGCGCATGCGCAAGCCGGCTCGGCTGCACGATGTCCAGAAGTTCACCGACTGCTTGGCCTCGGTCAACCGGTTTCTCAGCCGGCTGGGCGAGAGGGCCTTTCCCCTGTATTAGCTGATGAAGAAGACGACACCATTCGAATGGAACAACCAGGCGGACGAGGCTTTCCGGGACCTCAGGCGCATGCTCTCCACCGCACCAGTCATGGCCGCGCCATCCGAGAAGGAGCAGCTGTTGCTCTATATCGCCGTGACCTCACGGTCGGTCAGCACGGTGATGGTGGTCGAGCGACTAGAGAAGGGCAAGGTCCAAGCCATCCAGCGCCCAGTCTACTACCGAAGTGAGGTGCTCTCCGCCTCCAAGCAGAACTACTCGCACTACCAGAAGATGTGTTACGGTGTGTACTTCACCACCAAGAAATTGAAGCAGTACTTCCAAGAGCATGTTGTAACCGTGGTCAGCACGGCCCCCCTCGGTGACATCATCGGGTGCCGGGATGCTTCTGGCTGGGTCGCCAAGTGGGCGCTCGAGCTATCCGACCACACCATCCTCTATGAGTCCTACACCACGATCAAGTCCCAAGCCCTTGCCAACTTCCTCGTCAACTAGACTGAGACCCAGTACCTGAAGCCACCGCCGGACTCAATGCATTGGCGCATGCACTTCGACGGCTCCAAGATGCATCTCAGCCTAGGGGCCGGCATTGTGTTGTCCTCCCCGAAGGGTGACCGGCTTCGCTACGCACTCCAGATCCACTTCACTGCCTCCAAAAACGTCTCCGAGTATGAAGCCCTTGTGCATGGCCTCCGGCTTGCCAAGGAAATCGGCATCCGGCGCATTATGTGCTATGGTGACTCGGATCTGGTGGTGCAGTAGTGCTCCGGCGAGTGGGATGCCCGTGACCCCAACATGGCAAGCTACCGCTTCCTCGTCCAGAAGCTGTCCGGATTCTTCGCGGGCTGCGAGTTCCTCCATGTCACGCATGCGGAAAATGAGGCGGCCGACATGCTCGCCAAGATCGCCTCGTCTCGGCAGTCCATCCCGCCCGACATCTCCCTCGAGCACTTGCACAAGCCGTCCGTTAGGCCTTCTCCGAACTCCGAGTCCATCTATGTTCTGGACAACCCAGCTGCACCTCGACCCGGCCGGGGACTGCCCAGGGGCTGAAGCCATTGACCCGGCCGCTGTCATCATCGACCCGGCCGCCGCCGTCGCCGACCCGGGGGCCGCTCACCCCGGCTCGGGGGCTGCCGCTCCGAAACCCGCCCTGGTGGCCGTCTTTGACGTGGTAACAACCCCATCTTGGGCCCTGCCCATCTCGGAGTTCCTGGAAAATGGGGTCCTCCCCATGGACGAGATCGAACCCCGGTAAGTGAAGTGTCGGGCGTCCGCCTACAACATCATCAACAACAAGCTCGTCTAGTGCATTTCCACCCGCGTGTTCCAACGCTGCATCGAGCAGGACCAAGGCATTGAGATCCTCCTCGACATACACCAGAGCGAGTGCGGGCACCACGCGGCCTCACGGTCCCTGGTGGCCAAACCTTTCCGCCATGGTTTCTACTGGCCTACGGGCCTCCAAGACACCGAGTCGCTCGTTCTCAAGTGCGAGGGATGCCAGCGCTTCAGCAAGCACGGCCATTAGCCGGCGTCAGCACTCTGAACCATTCCGATCGCCTGGCCCTTCGCGGTCTGGGGACTCAACATGGTGGGGCCCTTCAAGACCGCCTGAGGCGGCATGACACATTTGCTGGTGGCGGTGGACAAGTTCACCAAGTGGATCGAAGCACGACCAATCAAGAAGCTAGACAGACTGACGGCCGTCCGGTTCATCAAAGACACCGCGGTGCGTTACGGCATGCCGAACAACATCATCACGGACAACGGTACCAACTTCGCCAAGGGCGCGCTCGCGCAATACTGCTCCGTCTCCGGCATCCGCCTCGACCTGGCTTCTGTTGCACACCTGCAATCCAACGGGCAGGTCGAGTGGGCCAACGGCCTCATCCTATCCGGCATCAAGCCGTGGCTCGTCAAGCCGCTCAACCACTCACCCGGCAGCTAGCTCGATGAGTTGCCGGCCGTCCTCTGGAGCCTCCGCACCACGCCAAACCGGTTGACCGGGTTCACCCTATTCTTCCTTGTTTATGGAGCTGAAGCCGTCATCCCAACTGACAACGAGTTCGACTCGCCGCGTGTCGTGATGTACACTTAAGCCGAAGCCAAAAAAGGCCGCGAAGACGGTGTCGACCTACTCGAAGAAGCCCGCCTCCTGGCGTTCAGCTGTTCAGCCATCTACCAGCAAGGCCTGAGGCACTACCACAACAAGAAGATCAAGCCCCTCGCATTCCACGAGGGAGACCCTGTCCTCTGACTCGTCCAAGAGCAAGCCGGCTAGCACAACTTGTCCCCTCCATGGGAGGGCCCATTCATTGTCAGCAAGGCTTTGTGCCACCGCAACGCCTACTACCTCAACGACGCCCGGCCGTGGAATGCAGAACTCCTATGCCCGTTTTATAGTTAGCTGTATGCACATATGTATCATTGCCTTTTGTAATCTGTAGGACCTTGAGAAGAGGTGTCTAGAGGGGGGTGATTAGACACTAAGTACCCAAGTTGCAGTTTTTAACTTCTTTAAGTTTAAGTGGGGTTTAGGCACAAATTTAACATTCACAACATATAGCAAGCAAGCATGCAAAGAGTATATGAGCAGCGGAAAGTAAAGCATGCAACTTGCAAGAATGTAAAGGGAAGGGTTTTGGAGGATTCAAACACAATTGGAGACACGGATGTTTTTGGCGTGGTTCCGATAGGTGGTGCTATCGTACATCCATGTTGATGGAGACTTCAACCCACGAAGGGTAATGGTTGCGCGAGTCCACGGAGGGCTCCACCCAAGAAGGGTCCACGAAGAAGCAACCTTTTCTATCCCACCATGCCCGTCGCCCACGAAGGACTTGCCTCACTAGCGGTAGATCTTCACGAAGTAGGCGATCTCCTTGCCCTTACAAACTCCTTGGTTCAACTCCACAATCTTGTCGGAGGCTCCCAAGTGACACCTAGCCAATCTAGGAGACACCACTCTCCAAGAAGTAACAAATGGTGCGTTGATGATGAACTCCTTGCTCTTGTGCTTCAAATGATAGTCTCCCCAACACTCAACTCTCTCTCATAGGATTTGGATCTGGTGGAAAGAAGATTTGAGTGGAAAGCAACTTGGGGAAGGCTAGAGATCAAGATTCATATGGTAGGAATGGAATATCTTGGCCTCAACACATGAGTAGGTAGTTCTCTCTCAGAAATAGGATACTGGAAGTGTAGGTTCATTCTGATGGCTCTCTCCACGAATGAAGAGGAGGTGGAGGGGTATATATAGCCTCCACACAAAATCTAACCGTTACACACAATTTACCAATCTCGGTGGGACCGAATCAACAAACTCGGTCAGACCGATTTAGTAAACCTAGTGACCGTTAGGATTTTTGGTGGGACCGAAATGCAACTCGGTAGGACCGATATGGTTAGGGTTAGGGCATAACGTAATCTCGGTGAGACCGACTACACAAACTCGGTGAGACCGATTTTGGTAATTAGCTAACCAGAGAGTTGGTCAGGCAAACTCGATGGGAACGATTACTCAAACTCGGTGAGACCGATCTTGGTAATAAGTTAACTAGAGAGTTTGCATTGTAATCTCGGTAGTACCGATTAAACAAACTCGGTGAGGCCGATTTTGATAATGGACATACACAGAGAGATTACAATCCCATCTCGGTGAGACCGAGATCCCTATCGAAGAGACCGATTTGCCTATGGTTTGTGGCAGTGGCTATGACATTTGAACTCGGTGGCGCCGGATAGAAAGAATCGGTGTGACCGATTTTGGCTTTAGGTTTAGGTCATATGTGTGGAAGTGGGAAAGTAGTTGAGGGTTTTGGAGCATATCACTAAGCACTGTGGAGCAAGAAAATCATTAAGCAACACCTCATCCCTTGTTGATAGTATTGGCTTTTCCTATAGACTCAATGTGATCTTGGATCACTAAAATGTAAAATGAAGAGTCTTGAGCTTGAAGCTTTAGCGAATCCTTTGTCCTTAGCATCTTGAAGGAGTTACCACATCCTTTAGTCCATGCCACTCCATTGTTGAACTTATCTGAAACATACTAGATAAAAGTGTTAGTCCAACAAGAGATATGTTGTCATTAATTACCAAAGCCACCTAGGGAGCACTTGTGCTTTCAATCTCCCCCTTTTTGGTAATTGATGACAACATACATCAAAGCTTTAGATAAGGATGTAAAGAATAGCAAGTAAAGATTAGGAAAGACATGTAACAAGCATAGGCTCCCCCTACATGTATGCAAACATGTGAATATGGAATATAGAAGCATGTGAGAGCATAACCATGATAGATTAGGCAATGAGTTACATGTATCTTGGCCATATGTATCAGAGCAAAGAATATTAAAGAAAATATCTTCATGCTCATGAGTCCTTCTTGCAAACAGTATGTACATCAGCAAGAATTCCTCATACACATGATTGTGATGCATATACTTACCTTGTAGTCTTGAGTTGGCTTAGGATGGAATGAACTTGCGTAAACAAAGTTAGATAACACAGGTACATCTACTAGCCAGAGCAAACAGAAGAAACCACAAGAATACCAAGACTGGGATGACATGTAGAGAGTGAGTACTAAGTACCACATTGGATTAGTCATGTCCCCAAGAGTAAAGATATGCAATGAATTTAAATGATTTCTTTCCCTTAGGTGTCTTGCTCCCCTTGAATCTAGCATGGGATACTAGAAGATAGGGAACGGAAAATCAGAGCTGAAAGATATAAAGGAACAGAGCTAATGCAAGCTAATGTAAATAAGCATATATGAACATGTCTTTTCCCCTCAATAAGACATGTGAAATCTCTCCTCTTGAACACCGAGCATCTGGGATCCTTCAGAAATACTTTCTACTTGAGTATTCTCCCCCCTGGAGATCTCTTTCTCTCCCCATGTGGAAGTGATATTCTCTCTCCCTTTGGAAGAGATGAGCTTGGATGTGATCTCTCTAAGTGATAAGCTTTGATGTGATCTCTCTCTCCCCCTTTGACATCAATTTCCTAGAAGGGTTTTCTGGAATTTGTTTTGAATGGGTTTGGTCCTGGAGTCACAACACAAAGCACTGGATAAAATTGTGATGCTTGTAGAGTACAAGATTCATTGAGTGGAGCTGGATCAGAAGAGACACAAAATTAGTGGCAAACTGTTTGACCCGTGGGGAAATCGGTGGCACCGAGTGGTATGCTTCAATTGTACCGAAAGAATTCGGTTGGACCAAAAATAACTAATCGGTGGAACCGAGTTCATCGCAGAGAAAACACTTGTCACCTCATCTCACTAGACTAGTAGGATCTCACAAAGATTTGCAAGGAATTTACTAAATGATATGCAATGAATTGGATGCAGAAAATGCTAAACAAACAGAAAAGAAAGAAATCTAGATGAAGTTTTTTTTTGATAAAAAGGGAAACAAATATGCATGAGACAAATGCAAAAACACGGAAAAGAACACAAGAGAACTTCATCTAGAGATGGTCGGCGACAAAGTCACCTATGTTAGAGTATATTGACTTAGGAGTCAAGTGACATCACTTGATCATTGGTCATACTCATCGTTTAAGCTCAAAATGGGATTACCATTTTTCGTTTAAGCATCTTGATGTATTCACATCTTGTCGAGTTGCTTTAGCTCATGACTCAGAGTAAAACTTCTCTAAGATGGAATAACATACCTTGGTTGGTGGTGTTGATCATGTAGTTGAACTTGTGTGGGTTGCTCTAGGTTGATGTAGCCAAGAGTTGGGAGCACCACTTGAAATTTGAGTCCATCTACCTACATGGGTTAGTTCTTGCAAGGAAGAGCACTTGTGTATCCAAAAATGACAATCATGAAACTCAACATGGAATTTGTCAAAGGATATGTTTGAATGGTTTCGTGCTTCCTTGTCTTCAACCACCTTTGTATAGAGACTTGGTGATGTAGAGATTGCTCAACATGTGAGTAGGTTTCAGTCTCATGGAATTTGATCCAACCAAGTACCTACATGGGTTAGATAACATGCAAGATGCAAATATGTCCAAGATATAAGATGTTCATCATAAGAGAAATATTAAGGATTTGTCATAAGCTCATGTCTTGCATGTATCCAATAGAGTTTCTACTCCAAGTTTGAAGCATCAATGATGTTCAATTCTCCTCTCAACCTGCAAAACACTTTCTCATCAAGAGGTTTAGTGAATATATCTGCTAATTGATTTTCGGTGCGAACATGCTTAAGATCAATGTCACCCTTAGCAACATGATCTCGAATGAAATGATGACGAACTTCAATATGCTTAGTTTGAGAATGCTGCACTGGATTATGACCAATTTTGATAGCACTTTCATTGTCACAAAGCAATGGAACATGTTTCACATATATCCCATAATCTTTAAGAGTTTGGGTCATCCAAAGTAATTGAGCACAACATGAACCAGTGGCAATGTATTCCGCTTCGGCTGTGGATAAGGATACCGAGTTTTGTTTCTTGGAGGACCAAGACACAAGAGAT
The DNA here is from genome assembly GCF_018294505.1 of Triticum aestivum. Taxonomy (NCBI): domain Eukaryota; kingdom Viridiplantae; phylum Streptophyta; class Magnoliopsida; order Poales; family Poaceae; genus Triticum; species Triticum aestivum. Next base: position 615,184,251 of record NC_057810.1, on the reverse strand, counting down.
CTACCAAGAAATTGACAAGTACCCGAAGTGGACTTTCTATCAACCTTGTCTCCGTCGTAGTCCGAATCAGAGTAGCCAACAAGATCGAAAGAGGCCCTCTTGGGATTCCAAATGCCAAAATTTGGTGTATGGATTAAGTATCTCACTATCCTTTTCACGGCCTTAAGATGACATTCTTTAGGAGCAGCTTGATATCGTGCACACATGCACACACTTAGCATAATATCAGGACATGAAGCACATAGATATAACAATGATCCAATCATAGAGCGATAAACCTTTTGATCAACCGGTTCATCATCTTTGGTCAAGTCAAGATGTCCACTAGTAGGCATGGGTGTAGGCATACCTTTGCATTCTTGCATATTGAATTTCTTGAACAAATCCTTAGTGTATTTTGTTTGAGAGACAAAAGTACCTTCCTTAGTTTTCTTGATTTGCAACCCAAGAAAGAATTTGAGTTCACTCATCATAGACATCTCAAACTTCTCCGACATAAGCTTCCCAAACTTTTCACTAAAATGAGGGTTGGTTGAACCAAATATAATATCATCAACATAAATTTGGCATACAAAGAGTTCTCATTAACCCTTTTAGCAAAAAGAGTAGAATCAATCTTCCCAATTTCAAAGCCTTTTTCTATAAGGAACTTGGTCAATCATTTATACCACGCTCTAGTAGCTTGTTTAAGACCATAAAGGGCTTTGCGAAGTTTCTAAACATGATTTGGTTTCTTAGGATTGATAAAACCGGGAGGTTGTTTAACATAAACTTCCTCCTCTATTTCACCATTTAGAAAATCACTTTTAATGTCCATTTGGTACAAGGTGATATCATGGTGATTAGCATAGGCAAGTAAGATGCGAATGGACTCAAGTCTAGCAACGGGAGCATAAGTCTCACCATAGTCCATACCTTCGACTTGTGTGTAGCCTTGGGCGACGAGACGTGCTTTGTTGCGAACTACTTGTCCATCTTCATCTTGCTTGTTACGAAACACCCATTTGGTACCTATGATGTTGTGGTTGTTGTCGGGCTTCTCAACCAATGTCCAAACTTGGTTCCTCTCAAAGTTGTGTAGCTCTTCATGCATAGCATTTATCCAATCCGGATCTTCAATGCTTCTTCGACCTTCATAGGTTCAATGTAGAGATGAAAGAATAGTTTTCACAAAAGTAAGCTAAACGAGTTTTAGAGCGAGTGATTCTCCCGGTTTGAATATCATTGTAGATTTGCTCGAGGGGATGGTCTTTAGAAATTCTTACTCGAACTCGTGAAAGCTTTTGCTTGGATCTTGGTTGAACTTCTTCTTCATCTTGTTCTTCTTCTTGGCCTTCTTCATTGTTGGCGTTGTCGTACTCTTGTCGTGGTGGAGAAGGAGGTTGTTGATGTTCATCTTGATGCACTTCCTCGTTTTCTTCATCTTGGTGTGTCCCACTTGTGGATGCTTCCATATCAATTCTCGGTTCACCTTGTCGTGATGTAGAAGCTTCCACTTGGACGGGCGATGTACTCTCCTTCACCTCCGTTGGACGGACCTTGCCAATAGATAAGTCTTGGATTGCTTCCGAAGGATCTTTGCCTCCTACATCAATTGGCAATTGCTCTACTTGCGAGCCGTTAGATTCATCAAACTTCACATCTGCCGTCTCTTCAACCTTTCGAGTGAAATTGTTGTAGACACGATAAGTGTGAGAGTTTGAGCCATAACCTAGTAGGAAACCTTCATGAGACTTAGGAGCAAATTTAGAACGACGATGCTTATCAAGAATGTAGCACTTTGAGCCGAATACTCGAAAGTATACAACTTGGGGTTTGTTACCGGTGAGGAGCTCGTATGCCGTCTTGCCGAGTAGCTTGTGAATATACAAGCGATTTGTTGCATGACAAGCTGTCTCAACCGCTTCTGCCCAAAAGTGCTTCGGTGTCTTGTACTCATCAAGCATCGTTCTCGCCATTTCGATGAGCGTCCGGTTCTTCCTCTCAACAACTCCATTTTGTTGAGGTGTGTAGGTAGTCGAGAACTCGTTTGAAATCCCTTCTTCGTCAAGAAAGGTGTCCACATTTGCATTCTTGAACTCCGTTCCATTGTCGCTGCGAACCTTCTTGATCTTCACTTCAAATTGATTTTGGGCCTTCCTAGCGAAGTTTTTGAAGATCTTTTGGACCTGCAATTTATCATCAAGAAAGAACACCCACGTAAATCTTGAAAAATCATCAACTATAACTAGACCAAAAGAATTTCCACCGAGACTCTTGTAAGAGTTGGGACCAAAAAGATCCATGTGTAGTAGCTCGAGTGGCCTCCTTGTGGTCATGATGTTCTTAATGGGATGCCTTCCTCCAACCTGTTTACCTGCTTGACAAGCACTACAGAGTCTATCCTTATCAAATATGACAGTGTTAACACCAAGGATATGATTTCCTTTAATAAGCTTGTCAAGGTTTCTCATGCCAACGTGACCTAGTCATCTATGCCATAACCAACCTTTTGAGGATTTAGCAATGAAGAAAGTTTTAGGTTGAGCCTTTTTAGTGAAATCAACAATGTATAGATCACCTCTACGTATACCGGTAAAGACCATTTTATGATTGTCTCGACGAAACACTTGGAAATCTACTTCAGTAAATAGGACATTGAAACCGAAATCAGCAAGTCTAGATACTGAAAGTAAGTTGTAGCCAAGAGACTCAACGAGCATACCATTCTAAATGGAGCTATCATGTGAGATGGCCACCTTACCGAGGCTAACCACCTTACCCTTTGAGTTGTCACCTAAAGTGACATACTTTCGAGGACTATCATTTTCAGCAAGCTCGTGAAATATATCTTTATCTCCGGTCATGTGATCGGTACATCCACTATCAAGAACCCATTCCTTTCCTCCTGCCATATATCCCCGAAGATTTGCCATAAGACCAAAATGTCTCATTGCATCATCAAGATCAAAGTCATCATCATCATCCTCATCATACTATCCATGTTCAACATCGTCATGTGGTGGATCAATTCCTAGTGAGAGTGATTCATTAGTATGAGTTTGGCAATAATCTCCTCTATGAATTCTAGTAGCTTCGGAAATGATATCGCTAATAATTCCAACATTTCCTTTGGCACACATAAGGTTTGTAAGTTCAAATAGACGATCACCAAACATAGGATCACTAGTATTCATATTACTCAAAGCTATAGACTTATGAAGAATTTCATCAAGATTTTTCAAAGAATAATCAGGAAATCGTTCCTCAAGAAATTTCCATATAGTGTAGGCACACTCAAGAGTAGGCAGTTTTCCAACCAAGTTTCTAGCCAAGCCTCTAGTGATAAGATTAACAGTTCTAACATTCCTAATCATGTCAATAGAATCAAGGGTAGGATGCATAGGATCAACATAAGGTGCACAAGGACTAGCAATGTACTTGTTCAAATTATATTGATTGAAAATTACAAGCATCTCATTTTTCCACTCATGAAAGTACTCTCCATCAAGAATAGGCACTCTATGTCTAACACTCCCCAAAGTAGACTCATCCATCTTCCTCCAATGGTGATTAAACCAAGGCAATGGAGACCAATGCTCTGATACCACTTGTAGGACCCTGAGAAGAGGTGTCTAGAGGGGGGGGGGTGATTAGACACTAAGTACCAAAGGTGTAGTTTTTAACTTCTTTAAGTTTAAGTGGAGTTTAGGCACAAATTTAACATTCACAGCATATAGCAAGCAAGCATGCAAAAAGTATATGAGCAGCGGAAAGTAAAGCATGCAACTTGCAAGAATGTAAAGGAAAGGGTTTTGGAGGATTCAAACGCAATTGGAGACACGAATGTTTTTGGCGTGGTTCCAATAGGTGGTGCTATCGTACATCCACGTTGATGGAGACTTCAACCCACGAAGGGTAACGGTTGGGTGAGTCCACGGAGGGATCCACCCAAGAAGGGTCCACGAAGAAGCAACCTTTTCTATCCCACCATGGTCGTCGCCCACGAAGGACTTGCCTCACTAGCGGTAGATCTTCACGAAGTAGGTGATCTCCTTGCCCTTACAAACTCCTTGGTTCAACTCCACAATCTTGTTGGAGGCTCCCAAGTGACACCTAGCCAATCTAGGAGACACCACTCTCCAAGAAGTAACAAATGGTGCGTTGATGATGAACTCCTTGCTCTTGTGCTTCAAATGATAGTCTCCCCAACACTCAACTCTCTCTCATAGGATTTGGATCTGGTGGAAAGAAGATTTGAGTCGAAAGCAACTTGGGGAAGGCTAGAGATCAAGATTCATATGGTAGGAATGGAATATCTTGGCCTCAACACATGAGTAGGTAGTTCTCTCTCAAAAATAGGATACTCGAAGTGTAGGTTCGTTCTGATGGCTCTCTCCACGAATGAAGAGGAGGTGGAGGGGTATATATAGCCTCCACACAAAATCTAACTGTTACACACAATTTACCAATCCCGGTGGGACCGAATCAACAAACTCGGTCAGACCGATTTAGTAAACCTAGTGACCGTTAGGATTTTCGTTGGGACCAAAATGCAACTCGGTAGGACCGATATGGTTAGGGTTAGGGCTTAACATAATCTCGATGAGACCGATTACACAAACTCGGTGAGACCAATTTTGGTAATTAGCTAACCAGAGAGTTGGTCAGGAAAACTCGGTGGGACCAATTACTCAAACTCGGTGAGACCGATCTTGGTAATAAGTTAACCAGAGAGTTTGCATTGTAATCTCGGTAGTACTGATTAAACAAACTCGGTGAGACTGATTTTGATAATGGACATACACAGAGAGATTACAATCCCATCTCGGTGAGACCGAGATCCCTATCAGTGAGACCGATTTGCCTAGGGTTTGTGGCAGTGGCTATGACATTTGAATTCGGTGGCGCCGGATAGAAAGAATCAGTGTGACCAATTTTGGCTTTAGGTTTAGGTCATATGTGTGGAAGTGGGAAAGTAGTTGAGGGTTTTGGAGCATATCACTAAGCACTGTGGAGAAAGAAACTCATTAAGCAACACCTCATCCCTTCTTGATAGTATTGGCTTTTCCTATAGACTCAATGTGATCTTGGATCACTAAAATGTAAAATGAAGAGTCTTGAGCTTGAAGCTTTAGCGAATCCTTTGTCCTTAGCATCTTGAAGGAGTTCCCACATCCTTTAGTCCCTGCCACTCCATTGTTGAACTTATCTGAAACATACTAGATAAAAGTGTTAGTCCAATAAGAGATATGTTGTCATTAATTACCAAAACCACCTAGGGAGCACTTGTGCTTTCATAATCGCATGAAAACTATGGATTCCCCGAATGACGCTCGGGGGCTGCCCTTTTTCGATGAAGCTATTATGTCTCCTACATTTGTGCATCACTTTCCTCTTAAACCCGACCACCGGTATGACTCGCTCGACCCAGGGGCTTGGGGGCTGGCCGGCTTGGTTTCCACCCACCGCCTTCCTTGGTGATTCCTGACGCGTTAAGGATGCCGCGGCCCCCCACTTCGCCCTAGGCCACAGAACCGGCTTCGGCTGTCGGCTGGCAAGCAAAGCAGGCCAAAGCACCAACACGCCTCAAACACCAAGTCAAGGACCGCCGGATCGCCCAAAGCGGCCTGCCACTTTAAGTGGCTGCACGACTGGCTACTCGCCAACCGGCTTCACCGGATTGCCGGCAACCGGCCGAGCGGGTGTTTCGCTCGCGCTCAACGTTTTGAAAGCCTAAGTACCGCACACTTCTCTCAAAGAACGAACTCCTTGTCACGGACCAGAGCCTCGACCGTCAGACTCGCAGAGGGGAGGTCCAAGAGGGGAAGGTTGCAAGAAAACAACTCAAAAGATGAAAAGCAAAAGCACAGGCATCCACGAAATATACACATCACAAATTTTAAGGACAGGCCCAAGGCCAGAGTTCATTACACCCGAATACCCCCAGTGGGTGGATGGACCTGCTACCTACCAGAAATTTTTACTAAGATATAGCAGGGCAGCCTCAGGCATCTCCAGCACCGGGTCGCGCAACTGATGGCTCCCCCTCGGTGGCCTTCGGGTCTGCCAAGGCGCCGGTATCTTCCTCCTCAGCACCTACATCGCGGTAAACGCTTGTCTCTTCGAAGCTACCCTCTGGGCCATGCAGAAGCAGGCCGTAGTCATCGACAGGCACGACTCGGCTATCCTCCGCCCGCTCCGGATGGAACTCGTCGTGGAAGGCGAACCCGGCAATGTAGCTGGCTCGGGCAGCGATCCGTCCGGCCTCCGCCGGTAGCTAGTCCTCTGAGCCGGCTCGCTGGCCCATCAACGCCTCAAGCGCCAGGTCCAGATGCCAGGACACCGCAAACCTGAGCGCCATTTCTGCGCCGGCACGGGCGGCGGAAACGCGCCACTCGTGGAGCCGGTCCAGTCCCATCTCCAACCACCACGCCAGCCGCGTGAAGCTGTTCAGCGCGATGAAGCCCGGCCACAGGGCCACCCTCATCGTCGTGCCGACCTCAGAGAGCCGCCCCATCTGCTCGCCCAAGACTCACAGACGAGCCTCAACGGCGGTCACCATCTCCGGGAAGGTCCAAGCCACCTATGGGTCGGTCCCGGAGCCAACAACTCCCAGCGGGTCATGCTGAAAGCTGACAGCTTCCTCCGCCAGATGGCGCGTCTCTGGGAAGGCCCCTGCTAGTAAGCAAAGCAAGTGAAAAAATAACCAAGGACAAGAAGCCGGGATTCGAACCCGGCAGAACCCAAGAAAAGCACTTACTGGAGAAGGACTCTCCTAGGTGCTGCGCTTCGAGCAACGTACCGTGCCGCTCCCGGGAAATGGTGCGGTCACGCTCCTGTAGCGCCTTCTCCAAGTCGGACACCTTGGCAAGGGCCGCCTTCAACTCGGCGTCCTTGGACTCGGTCGCCTTCTCGGACGCCTCACAACAGCGGGTCTCCCCTTGACGGGTCTCCTCCGCCTTGGCCACCAGCCCCTTCAGGTGCTCCACCTCGTCCTGGAGCTGGCCCTTGTCGTCGGCGAGCTTGCCGCGTTGCTGGTCCACCTTGGCAAGGGCCCGATGCACCTCCACAACCTTGGCGGCTTCCGCCTTGAGGCGCTCCACCTCGGCCTAAGGACGGCTCTTGTCGCCCGCCAGCTGCTCCTGCAGCCGGCTGGCTTCATCGAGCGCCTGCCAGGCTCCCGTCACCTCCGCCATCACCTTCGCCACCTTGGCCTCTAGCCGGTCGGCGTCGGCAACAAGCCGGTCATAGTGGAGGTCGGCCCGAAACAGCTGGATCTTCCAAGACAGCACCTCGGCTGCAAAGAGAAGATTCAGAAACAAAGGACCAACTTAAGATTCGACCCAACTGCTATGCAGTTGGCCCGAATCTCGGGGGCTACACCCAGTGGGTGCGCTAGCGCGCCCCCACAAAGAGCGCACAAGAAAAATACATGCGGCGACGCGGAGCTCCTCCTCCTTGGCGGCAAGCCGCTACTTGAGCTACCGATACTCCTCCAGGAGCCCGTTGAAGACGCCGACCCGGTAGGAATCCAGTTGCTGCAGAAAGTGATGGTCAGCACAAGACAACAGTTTAAGATTCGACCCAACTACTATGTAGTTGGCTCGAGTCTCGGGGGCTACACCCAGTGGGTGTGCTAGCGCGCCCCCACAAAGAAGAAGCCATAGAAAAGAAAAGGCAGAAGACAAGGAAAGAACTTACAAGCATGGCGCGCTCCAGCTCCCGCGTCTGCTCCACCTCGGCCTGGGCGAAGGCCTGGATCCGGTCCGTCCGCCCTCACATACTTCAGTTGACGGCATCCATCGCTGCCTCCTGCTGGGTCTGGGGCCCAAAGAAGACCTCGCCGGTCCCGCCCCGTGCCGGGCGTGACCCGACGGGCCGGCGCCCCCTGGCCTGAGCACCAGGGTGTGCTCTCCGCTGATAGCCCCCCTGCGGCTGACGCCTCCTCCGGCGCCCTCTCCGGCGCCACCACCGGCTTGATAGCCGAGGTGGCCTGCGGTGCCACTTCGTCGACGCCTAGGGTGCCCCCTGCGGCGCCATCTGCGGCGCTGATACGTCTCCAACATATCTATAATTTATGAAGTATTCATGCTATTGTATTATCTATTTTAGATGTTTAATGGGATTTATTATGCACTTTTATATTATTTTTGGGACTAACCTATTAACGTAGAGCCTAGTGCCAGTTTCTCTTTTTTCCTTGTTTTTGAGTTTTACAGAAACGGAATACCAAATGGAGTCCAATTGACGTGCCAATTTTTGATGATTTTTTATGGACGGAAAGAAGCCCCTGGAGTAAAAGAGTTGGGCCAGAAGAGTCCCGGGCTATCCACGAGGGTGGGGGGCGCGCCCACCCCCACTGGGCGTGGGCCCCTATCTCGTGGACGACTCGGGAACCTCCTTGACGTGAGACCTACGCCCAAAAATTCTATAAATACAGAAACCTCCAGAAAATAACCATAGATCGGGAGTTCCCCCGCCGCAATCCTCTGTAGGCACCAAAAACCTATCGGGACCCTATTCCGGCACCCTTCCAGAGGGGGGATCCCTCACCGGTGGCCATCTTCATCATCCTGGCACTCTCCATGACGAGGAGGGAGTAGTTCACCCTCGGGGCTGAGGGTATGTACCAGTAGCTATGTGTTTGATCTCTCTCTCTCTCTCGTGTTCTTGAGGTGATACGATCTTGATGTATCGCGAGCTTTGCTATTATAGTTGGATCTTATGATGTTTCTCCCCCTCTACTCTGTTTTAATGGATCGAGTTTTCCCTTTGAAGTTATCTTATTGGATTGAGTCTTTAAGGATTTGAGAGCACTTGATGTATGTCTTGCCGTGCTTATCTATGGTGATAATGGGATATTCACGTGATCCACTTGATGTATGTTTTGGTGATCAACTTGCGGGTTCCGCCCATGAAACTATGCATAGGGGTTGGCACACGTTTTCGTCTTGACTCTCTGATAGAAACTTCGGGGCACTCTTTGAAGTACTTTGTGTTGGTTGAATAGATGAATCTGAGATTGTGTGATGCATATTGTATAATCATGCCCACGGATACTTGAGGTGACAATGGAGTATCTAGGTGACATTAGGGTTTTGGTTGATTTGTGTCTTAAGGTGTTATTCTAGTATGAACTCTATGATAGATTGAACGGAAAGAATAGCTTCATGTTATTTTAGTACGGACTCTTGAATAGATAGAACAGAAAGGATAACTTTGAGGTGGTTTCGTACCCTACCATAATCTCTTCGTTCGTTCTCTGCTATTAGTGGCTTTGGAGTGACTCTTTGTTGCATGTTGAGGGATAGTTATGTGATCCAATTATGTTATTATTGTTGAGAGAACTTGCACTAGTGAAAGTATGAACCTTAGGCCTTGTTTCCTAGCATTGCAATACCGTTTACGCTCACTTTTACCACTTGTTACCTTGCTGTTTTTATAATTTCAGATTACAAATACCTTTATCTACCATCCATATTGCACTTGTATCACCATCTCTTCGCCGAACTAGTGCATCTATACAATTTACCATTGTATTGGGTGTGTTGGGGACACAAGAGACTCTTTGTTATTTGGTTGCAGGGTTGCTTTAGAGAGACCATCTTCATCCTACGCCTCCCACGGATTGATAAACCTTAGGTCATCCACTTGAGGGAAATTTGCTACTGTCCTACAAACCTCTACAGTTGGAGGCCCAACAACGTCTACAAGAAGAAGGTTGTCTAGTAGACATCAAGCTCTTTTCTGGCGCCGTTGCTAGGGAGGTGAGTGCTTGAAGGTATATCTTTAGATCTTGCAATCGAATCTTTTCGTTTCTTGTTTTATCACTAGTTTAGTCTCTAAAAGAAAACTACAAAAAACTGGAATTGAGTTTGTCTCATACGCTTCATCTTTTTAATATCTTTCGTAAAAATGATTGTCGGTGTCAAAACCGGCGGATCTCGGGTAGGGGGTCCCGAACTGTGCGTCTAGGCGGATGGTAACAGGAGACAGGGGACACGATGTTTTACCCAGGTTCGGGCCCTCTTGATGGAGGTAAACCCTACGTCCTACTTGATTGATATTGATATTGTGGATGTTTACAAGAGTGGATCTACCACGAGATCAAGGAGGCTAAACCCTAGAAGCTAGCCTATGGTCTGATTGTAATGGTTGTTGTTGTTGTTGTCCTACGGACTAGAGCCATCCGGTTTATATAGACACCGGAGAGGGCTAGGGTTACATAGAGTCGGTTACAATGGTAGGAGATCTACGTATCCGTATCGCCAAGCTTGCCTTCCACGCCAAGGAAAGTCCCATCCGGACACGGGACGAAGTCTTCAATCTTGTATCTTCACAGTCTTGGAGTCCGGTCGATGATGATAGTCCGACCGATGATAGTTCGGCCGATGATGGTAGTCGGGCTATCCGGACACCCCTAATCCAGGACTCCCTCGGTAGCCCCTGAACCAGGCTTCAATGACGATAAGTCCGGCGCGTATATTGCTTTGCATTGCAAGGCGGGTTCCTCCTCCGAATGATAGAAGATTGTGAACACCAGGATAGTGTCCGGCTCTGCAAAATAAATTCCACATTCCACCGTAGAGAGAATAATATATACACAAGTTCAATCTGCTAACGTTTTTTGCGGCATGACGTCACGCCACTACCAAGCCATTACTTGAATCGTTTTTTACTCTACCACCTCAGCGCATTTAGCGAAGCGGTTTCCTTGGCACGTCTTGTCGAAGCAGAGATCGTGTTTCCCCTTAATCCGGGATTCTCATCAATACGGACGTGGGTAACCGAACTGCGCCCGTCGCCTCGCCCCCTCTATCGAAGGCGAGTCCCAAACAGTCACGGAGATGGCTCTTGGTATTCTCCCTCTTTATAACGGGACCAAGGCTCGTTTCTTTTCTTCAATCCTCCATCGAATCCTCTCCCTGCTCCAAGTTCCAGCACCTAGAGCTCCTGATTCGAGCGCTTCGGACCTTCAACGATGTCCGGTTCTGACCTCCAGGGCCGGTGGATGCCCTCCTCCGTCACGGAGGAGGACGTGCTAAAGCTGCGGGAGGCCAAGTACCTGGCTTATGAGATTTCGCACAGGTTGCCTGCCGCAGGGCAGGCCATCCCCACCCTCGAGCCCGGCGAGTATGTCATTTTTGTATCCCACCTTCGTCGGGGTTTAGGCTTCCCGATGGATCCTTTTGTGAGAGGGCTCATGTTTTACTATGGGTTGGAATTCCACGATTTGGCTCCGGAGTCCATCCTCCATATTTCCGCATTTGTTGTTGTCTGCGAAGCCTTCCTCCGCGTCGCCCCTCACTTCGGCCTGTGGCTGAAGACCTTCAATGTGGCACTGAAGATGATCGGGGGGCGTCAAGTGGAGTGCGGCGGGGCGGCCATAAGTAGGAGGGCCGATGCCCCGTGGCCCGCTGGCTCCTTCCAAGAGGAGCTCGGCCCGTGGCAGCAAGAGTGGTTCTATATCACCGTTCCGAGGGGCCGCAGACAAAAGCCGCCGCCCTTATTCCGCCCGGGACCTCCACGACGGTTGATGTCGTGGGTCAACCAAGGGCTCAACTGGGGGCCGTCAAAGGACGTGCCCCTACTGCAGGGCCGGATTCGAGATCTCCAAACGAGGGAGGTTGATATGGTGGTGGTAATGCAGGTTATGCTGATTAGGCTTCTTCCGCCCTGCAAACGCCGCCCTCTCCGGCTGTGGGAGTTCAATCCGGATGGCCCATGTATTCTTCAACACTTCATGGGTATGACACCCCTGGAGATGCACAAATTATTCTTCGGATCGCAAGAGGCGCGTCCGGAATTGACCGAGGATGCTGGCCTAAGCTGCAATCGCCCGGATACTCAAGTAAGTAGTTCCAAGTCCGGACATACCGTTTGTTTGCCTTTCGATGATTCGCCTTATGACCAACTTCCTTCTAAACAGGAGTGGGTAGCGGAAGCAAAATTGATATGGTGTCCGGCCCCCTCCCCGAGACCGCGCCGGATTCCGTGCTGGTTCGGATGCTTGAGGTTGCGCCTCCAGAGGAAGGCGAAGGGGAAAGCAGGAAAGCTACTGCCTCGCCTAAGGAGGCTCTTGAAAGAGGGGGGGGTCGAGAATCCCTCCCTCCAAGGGGATAAGAGGACTGCCTCCGAGGACCCGGGGGCAAAAGCCCCTAAACGGGGGAAGAAATCTTCGCCAGAGGGTCCTGCGTCCGGGGAGGCCCCGGCCGCACAATCTCCCTTAAAGAGTCAGCCCTCCAACGAACCGTAAGTAGAAAGAAAGGAGTTTTATAATAAGGGACATCCCTATCTGTGCTTCTGAGGATAACTAAAGTTTTTACCTTGTAGTTCGGATCTCCGTCCTTAGCAAATGAGCTCGTCTTTGGGGGACCTTCGTCCGGAGATGATGGAGAGCGAGACGCCTCCGTACGAGGCACCGTCGGATAGGGCAAACGAGCCTGAAGTGTCGTCACGGAGGGAGCCCCCGGGTTTGGCAAAGCCGGATAGTTCGGCGCCAACTGGTGTACGGTTGAAGGATCTGCTTGAGAAGGCGTCTATCTCAGAAGATCACCACGCATTGATGAGCATGGTGATTGAAAGGGTTTCGTCCGCCGAAGGCGGGTTGCATAATGCCGTCAAGAGTTTGCTGGCGGGGTTTGAGGTGCGTAAAAATGAAACACCTTTTAACAGTTTAGCATATAGAATGCACCCTGTATAGATAGTAGCCCCTGAGACTCGGTAGGTTGTCGAAATCGACAGCGTGCCGAGGATCAAAATCGCAGGTTTAAATTTCCGCCGTGCCGATGCAGGTGGCGGGTCGTCCGGGGGCCAGCCAGACTGATGGAGTTGCTGAACTAAAGCGGCAACTCGCTGTTGTGGATGCAGACATCACCCTGGTCAACAGGCGACTTGACGAGTCGCAAGGTAAGTGTTTCTGTGCGGTCACTTGGTAAGGGGGCCGAAGCCAGCTCCTTACAACATGTGCGTGAAATGCAGATAGTGCCGCTGCTGTGGAGAGCCTTCGGGCCGAACTTGCTCAAGCCAAGGAGAAGGCCAGAAGGAGTAATGCGGCAGCCTCGAGGGCGGCCGAGGAGTCAGCGGCAGAAAGGGCCGCACACTGCCGGAGCAGGGAAGAGATGGCCGAAATGCCCGTGAAGTTAAAAGATGCTACCGACCGCAATGAGGCTCTTGGGAAGGAGCGCCTAGCGGGGCAAGAAGACCTGGAGAAGGCCACCGCCGAAGCCAAGGATGCCCGCTCTGCAATGCGGGCTATAAAGGAAGAGCTGCACCAGGCCGGAGAAATTGTAGCTGGCAAGCCTTTTCTGCTGCGCCGAAGGTTCACGGATCCAAAGTATGCTCAGCTGGGCCAACTGTGTGGTCCAGAGGACCCTTATATGGACTTAGCAGCGAGTGCGGCGAATGCCCTTGTGCATTCTCGAAGCCAGAAGGATCACAAGACAGAAGAGCTGTTTTGGTCTCAATTCCATAGTTCGGAGCGTTCACTTCCGCTGACCGACCATTTGGCCGAGTGGGCTGAGCTAAATAGGTTGTCCGGGCTTGCTATGAAGGATATAGTGACCCATGTCCAGCCGGATAGGCCCGAGCCGAAGAGTTACTTTGGCTTATTGCAGCAATTTCTTGGGGCGGTGCCGCATATCAAGGCGATGAAGCGGTCGGCCTGCATAGAAGGTGCGCGGATGGCACTCGCTCGTGTGAAGACACATTGGACAGAGATGGATGCCACCACTATTGCGACCCCGGGTTCGGATGATAACCGGTTACCCGCCGAGCACTATTTTGGCGAAGTGCTGCGTGGTGCTCGTGTAATAGAGTCACAGTGCTCAAAAAATGTTACGTTCGAATGAACGTTTTTATGATGTAAAACAATATTTATGATGTAAGCGCCTTTTATACTTGTGCGTTCAAGTAATAGAATAGCTCCTATGCGGTCGTTCATGTATACGTGTGTATAACCTGAAAGATGGCAGTCGTCGGCTTCAGCCCCCACGCACAAGGTGCTGGCGTGTTCGCAAAAAATAGCATGTTTTCACACTTAATCCGACGTCTCGGTCCTGTAAAGGAGGTGGTAGCGTAGCAAACGAGGCAACCGGACTATAATGCTTTATCACTTTCACTTAGCCATGGAGTTCGAGGGTGGGGCTACGACATAGGCCCTGGGGGCACCGCGCTCTCCGAATTTGGGGCGCGTATGTGCCTGACCGGGAAACGGCCCTTCGTCAAAGCGGAGGAATTCTAAACATTCCCATGGTCGATCGAGTGGTTGACCAGTCTCTCGCTGTATCATGACAGTCAGTTTTCAGCTTTCTCTACTGAGGTGCTCGCCCAGCCGAACTGGGGCACAATCGCAGTAGTTCTCCTGGTGCCGCGTTAGCCGATGATACGGAACGTAAGGCAGCAAAACACAGGAGCCGGGCAAACCCAACATTTGACCAAAGACATGATTCGGAGCTGATGCATATAAGGCCTAACTCAAGACGCCGAACACTCCCGAAGGTGTTCGGTCTTTACAATAGCAGGCAAAACAATGCCCTAAGCCCCTTGTGTCCAGGCACGGGCAGGTTCTTCTGGCGAAGCCGATGCCAAAATGCTAGTCTCCACTCTGGTTATAATGAGAAACCAGGGGATTATAGCAACAAGAGACAGTAAGAAAGGTTTACGTAGGGTCTTAGTCTGAAAAGAGTCCTTGCAACGGGTCCCTACTGCACGTCTGCGCCTGTGTCTCCGTTGTGCAGTATCCTGGACGGGTGTGCACGCTGTTCATCTGTAAAAAGAGAGGAACTTAGTTGGAAAAGAAATCGTGTGAGAAAGTGCATAAAAAATTGAAATATAGATTAATAAAGCTGAGCCTATGCTAGCTCATTATGGCTTATATGTACAAACCCTTGTGAAGGGGTGAGCGGCTAGGTAGCCCCTAGCTTATTCATTCCGGACTCATCCAGCCGTGTCTGGGGTCTCAGGCGACCTTTTAATGAAATGATGCCACGTGGACCGGGCATTTTAAGCGTAAGAGACGCATAATGTGGTATTGCATTGAAGTGGACGAAAGCTTCCCGTCCCAGTGATGCTTGATAGCTACTTTTAAATGGGGCGACATGAAAGGTTAGCTTTTCTCGTCGGAAGTTGTCAGGTGACCCGAACACAACTTCTAGTAATAATGAACCTGTGCACCTGGCGTAAGGGCCTGGCGCCACTCGTTTGAAGGAAGTGCGGCTATGTCGAATTGTAGTGGGGTTTATCCCGACTTGCGGGTTGTGTCCGGATATAGCAGGTTTAAGTCACTACCGCTGTCCATCAAAACCTGCGTGAATTGCAGTCCGTCTATTATGGGATCCGATATCAGGGCAGTCTATCCGGCGTTCCGGATACTTCTGGACTAATCCAGATGGTCGAAAGTGATTGGTTTTGACATCCAATCTCGGTGTTCCGCTGGGGTGGACTGTGCGACACTTGTCTTAGCGAGTGCCTTGTTGGTTTTCCGTACTATCACATGAAGTGAGTTTACTGTTTTGACTTCTTGTGGGGAAGTCTTTTGACTTCCGGTGCTCTGCTGGTGGGGTTCGTCATCGTCCTCGCTTGGCGCATCGAGCCCCTTGTGTCCGGTGTTGAGTCTGCCGGACTATTTAAAAACCCAACAATTTCGGTTGGTATGGTTTGCAGGAATTCCGGAGGTACTGTGGATTTGACATATCCGATCTAAAATTTTGTTTAAATTTGATAGCTCGTCGCTGTTGTCCTTAAGAGGCAGTGTTTTATTGTTTGGCCGCGAGCTTTTGAATCCGGCGTTGACCGCCGTGCCCTTTGGGCTTTTTTCTTTATTCCGGCGCTGATCTTTCCTGCGCCATGATTTTTCGTTTCCATCTCTGATCTCGGATGTACTCGGGTCGCTGGTGCTGCATCTTGCTAGCCAGCTGTCTTCTCCTGTGCAAAAGCGCGTCATGAGGCTTGTTAGCGCGGCCATTGTTCTTGGCTTCTCTTGGCCGAGGTGTCTGGTGAGCCATTCGTCTCGGACGTTGTGTTTAAAAGCTGCTAAGGCTTCCGCGTCCGGATAGTCGACTATTTGGTTCTTTTTGGTAAGGAACCTGTTCCAGAATTTGCGCGCTGACTCTCAGGGCTGTTGGGTTATATGACTCAGATCGTCTGCATCCAAAGGTCGGACATAAGTCCCTTGAAAATTTGCTCTAAACGCGTCCTCCAGCTCTTCCCAACTTCCAACGGTGTTTTCTAGGAGGCTTTTGAGCCAATGCCGAGCTGGCCCTTTGAGCTTGAGGGGTAGGTATTTTATGGCGTGGAGATCATCTCCTCTAGCCATGTGTATGTGTAGTATGTAATCTTCTATCCAGACTCCTGGGTCTATTGTGCCGTCGTATGCCTCTATGTTTATGGGTTTGAACCCTGCTGGAAATTCATGATCCAGCACCTCATCGGTAAAACATAGCGGGTGTGCGGCGCCCCTGTATTTGGGTGTGCCGCTGTCTTCGAACACTTTTCGTATTGTGTTACTTCCTGGGGCCCTCTTTTTTGGCCCGTAGATGGACCTAGTTGGGCCGTCTGTTTTCCCAGGATCATAAGTCGGCTTGTGTGCAGTGCCGCTTGTCGCTTTTGGCCTGTCATCTGGCCGTCTATCCGGCCAGGCGGCCTCTTTATGTTTTGACTGTGAGGGCTCTATGGCTTCCTCGTCGAATTCTGGCAGCAGCTTGCGCTTCGGGTAGCTCTTTGTTTGATGGCCATTGCCATATTTGTCTACGGTCTTGAGTATTTTGCTCCACTCCATTCTGAGGATGTCTTCCGCTGTTTTGAGCTTCTGTTTTTCCTTCTTCAAACTTCTTGCAGTGGCGACGAGTCTTTTGTTAAGGTTCTTATGCTCCGGTGGTGTGTCCGGACTGTTGATTGCTCCGTGAAGGGGTTGATTATCCGGTTCGTCCTGTTCGGATGGTTGCTTGGTTGTTTCTTCGTCGTCCGCTGGTTTGCCATGCTCTATCGTTGGGTCGTTAGGAATGCTGCTTTGATCGAGGCGGGACTTAGGGCGGCGTCTACGTCGCCGTTTTGGTTGTTTATCGGCGGGATTATCCTCTGTCGCGTCCCGTTGTTCCTCGGTATCGCTTCCCTTTGGGGTGTCCACCATATGTATGTCATGTGACAAGGTGGCCTTCCAGTGCCCTGTAGGCGCTGGTTCTCGATCGTCTCCGGCATCGTCGTCCATACCGTTGATGTCTTCGGAGTCGTAGTTTAGCACGTCGGTTAGATCGTCGACGGTGGCTACGAAGTGGGTGGCGGGTGGGCTCTGAATTTCTTCATTGTCCGCGTCCCGACCATCCTAGCCGTAGTTCGGCCAGGGCTCTCCGGATAATGAGAGATGCTTCAGCGAATTTAAGATATCGCCAAAGGGTGAGTGCTGGAAGGTGTCCACAGCGGTGAATTCCATGATCGGCGCCCAATCGGATTCGACTAGCAGGGGCGCAGGAGGTTCGGAGTCCGGCAGGGGGTCCGGCACCTCGGAGTCATGGGCTTTATGCAGGACAAGATAAGTGTTCGGCTCCATCACCGTAGAAGTTGCAGCTCCCGAGGCGGTGTCCAGCCATCCGTCCTCGATCTGAGCGATCGGCTCCGGACTATGGGTCAGAGAGGATTCGTGTGCGGCCTCCAAGGTGCTGTCTGGCGGCAGAGTTAGGTCGTGCCCATCGCGACAGCGCGGCACGCTCGGCTTTGGCTCAGATCCATCGAAGATCAAGTCCCCGCGGATATCGGCCATGAAGTTTAGGCTTCCAAGCCTGACCTGACGGCCAGGGGCGTAGCTTTCGATCTGCTCCAGATGGCCAAGTGAGTTGTCGTTGTCGATTGAAGAGGCCATCAAGCCTATCGGTCCGAGGAGAAAAGTCTCACCCAGGACTGCGTCGTTGTCGATTGAAGAGGCCATCAAGCCTATCGGTGACGACACAGAGGAACTCTCAATGAAAGCACCAATGTCGGTGTCAAAACCGGCGGATCTCGGGTAGGGGGTCCCGAACTGTGAGTCTAGGCGGATGGTAACAGGAGACAGGGGACACGATGTTTTACCCAGGTTCGGGCCCTCTTGATGGAGGTAAAACCCTACGTCCTGCTTGATTGATATTGATATTGTGGATGTTTACAAGAGTGGATCTACCACGAGATCAAGGAGGCTAAACCCTAGAAGCTAGCCTATGGTATGATTGTAATGGTTGTTGTTGTTGTTGTCCTACGGACTAGAGCCATCCAGTTTATATAGACACCGGAGAGGGCTAGGGTTACATAGAGTCGGTTACAATGGTAGGAGATCTACGTATCCGTATCGCCAAGCTTGCCTTCCATGCCAAGGAAAGTCCCATCCGGACACGGGACGAAGTCTTCAATCTTGTATCTTCATAGTCTTGGAGTCCAGTTGATGATGATAGTCCGGCCGATGATAGTTCGGCTGATGATGGTAGTCTGGCTATCCGGACACCCCCTAATCCAGGACTCCCTCAATGATGGAAAGGAAAATTGTGCTCAAGTGCTAGAATAAGAAATCTATAAATTGTTTGGCACTAAATCTTTGAATGATGAGCATGATTGCAATGTTGTTAGTATGAACTCCTTGAATATCCATAGTACTAATGATGATTGCTCTAGTCATGATGAAAATATCTCTTATAAGCATGTCGATTTTTGTGGTGAGCATTGGGTTTGCATACACATACCAAATAGAGAAGATAGATATTGCAAGAGGCATAAGCATTTAGAAACTAAATTATTGCAAGAAAGGTTAAATGTGAGTGCTGAAAATTTAAGATATCTTTACCGTACTTGTGAACTTTGCAATGAACATGGTCATTTAAATCTCCGATGCAAATTGTTTCATGACCGAATTGTGTCCAAAAATTGTGATGACTTGATTTCCCTTGCACATCATAATGAACTTAGTTTGCTTTTGGGTTATGAAGAACTGAAATGTGCAACTAAGCATATTCCAGAATATAACCTTGAGAAAATCCTTGATATTGATCTAGAGGAAATTTATATGTATTGTATGGTGAATTGCATTGAAAATCCTTATATTTCCAATTACATAAAGAAAATAAAGCAAATAGAAGATGAAGAGAATACTAATGAAAGGGAAGAGACTTCCCATTATCCTCCTATTATTTCTTATGATGAATCAGGTATCGAGGAGGAGCCTTATATTCAACCAATCTCATCAATAAGGAGCTCAAATAAGAGGGTTGAACCCACACATGATGTGAGGAAGAAAAAGAAAAAACAGAGAAGCAAAGGTAAAAAGGTTTCCCTCCCAAATGATGTTGCTCCTACTACTCATTGTGATGATGATAATTGCTATACTATTGGTGCTATCCATACTATTAATGATGAGAGTGATTATGCTTACGATACAAAAAGGCCCAAGCTTGGGGAAGCTATGCTTGATGAGGATGAAATATTTGAGAATATATTTACTTAAATTAATGTTTTTCCCAAGCTTGGGGATGCTACGCTTAATGAAGATGACATTTTTAGCCTCCCAAGTTTTGATATGTAAAGTTGTTATGATGATAGCATGCATCTTACCTATGATGATTATATTGATGAAAGTGGGTTTGGAAGAGTGTCAACTTTAGGAAGTAATGATCCCACTATTTTGGAGGATGTTGAATCTTATTGTGATGAATATTAAAGTGGATTTGGAAGAGTGTCAACTTTATTTAGTGATGATTCCACTATCTTGGAAGAGGTTTCAATCGATTATGATGAGAACAAAGTTGCTACTTATGATGATTATTGTGATGAAACTTATGCTATAAAAAGTAGTGATGATTATATTTATAAAACTTGTCATGATTATGATTACCCTTTTTCTGAACATTACTCTTTTAATGTGGAAAGAAATTATAGTATTCAAGTCTCTTATGATACTCCCACCATTCCGAATGAGAAGAATTTTGCTTATGTGGAGAATAGTAAATTTTCTATGCTTGTAGATCATGAAAATAATGCTTTAGGTGCTGGTTATATTGTTTAATTCATTCATGATGCTACTTAAAATTATTATGAGGGAGGAACATATGCTTGTAGGAATTGCAACAATATTAAGTTTCATCTCTATGTGTTGAAAATCTTGAAGCTATGCTTGTTTTACCTTCCTATGCTAGTTGATTATTGTTCCCATAAGTTGTTTGATCACAAAATCCCTATGCATAGGAAGTGGTTTAGGCTTAAATGTTCTAGTCATATTCTTCATGATGCTCTCTTTATATTTCAATTGTTATCTTTTATGTGAGCATCATTGAAATCATCATGCCTAGCTAGGGGCGTTAAATGATAGCGCTTGTTGGGAGGCAACCAAACTTTATTTTTGTTCCTTGCTTTTTGTTCCTTTTTAGTAATAAATAATTCATCTAGCCTCTTTGTAGACGTGGTTAATGTTTTAATTAGTGTTTGTGCCAAGTAGAACCTTTGGGAAGACTTGGGTGAAGTCTATATGATCTTGCTGTAAAAATAGAAACTTTGCGCTCACGAGATTAGCTGCCATTTTTTACTGGAGAGTTCTTTTAGGTTTATTCTTTTTGAATATGATTAATAAACAAATTCCTCAGGTCCACCAACTTATTTAAGAATTTTTGGAGTTCCGGAAATATACGTTTGATACAGATTACTACAGACTGTTCTGTTTTTGATAGATTCTGTTTTCTATGTGTTGTTTGCTTATTTTGATGAATCTATGAGTAGTATCGGAGGGTATGAACCATAGATAAGTTGTAGTACAGTAGATATTACATAAATATTAATTTATAATGAGTTCACAACAATACCTAAGTGGTGATTTATTTTCTTATACTAACAGAGCTTACGAGTTTTGTTTTGAGTTTTGTGTGGTTGAAGTTTTCAAGTTTTGGGTAAAGATTTGATGTACTATGGAATAAGGAGTGGCAATAGCCTAAGATTGGGTATTCCCAAGGCACCCTGAGGTAATATTCAAGGACAACCAAGAGCCTAAGCTTGGGGATGCCCCGGAAGGCATCCCCTCTTTCGTCTTCGTCTATCGGTAACTTTACTTGAAGCTATATTTTTATTCACCACATGATATGTGTTTTGCATGGAGAGTCATTTTATTTTGTTAGTATTTGCTTTATGTTATTTAGAATAATGTTTTGCATCTATATTTTCCATAAAAATGTCAAGGATAGCTAATTTTTTCATGTATACATGTTGCTGTTTCAAAATAGAAAGTTTAACGCTGTTGCAAAAATTCCCTAGAAAATTCAGAGAATGATATAATGTTGAATATTTTTGCATATTGAGCTCTGATAAATCTTCTACAGTGTAGTATTTTTCTTATAATTTTTGGAGTTAGGGAAGTATGATGAATCTTGCATTCTTTACAGACTATACTGTTTTGGCAGATTGCTGTTATGTTTGCATTGTTTGCATATGTTTGCTTGTTTAATGATTCTATTTGAGGATAGGAGTATTAAATATGCAGAGACATTTAGTATGCAATGTTGAATAATAATGTTAGTAATTTGTTACAGTATAAAATGATAAGGTTTTTGCATTGTTTTACACTAACTTATCTCACGAGTTCTTGTTGAGTTTTGTGTGGATGAAGTCTTTGAGATTTAGGAAAACCGTGCTATAAAAGGAATTAAGGAGACACAAAAGCTCAAGCTTGGGGATGCCCAAGGCACCCCAAGATAATATTCTAAGAATTGTGAAGCACCTAAGCTTGGGGATGCCCCGGTAGGCATCCCATCTTTCTTCTTCAACAATTATCGTTTAGTATCG
Source organism: Triticum aestivum (assembly GCF_018294505.1). Taxonomy (NCBI): domain Eukaryota; kingdom Viridiplantae; phylum Streptophyta; class Magnoliopsida; order Poales; family Poaceae; genus Triticum; species Triticum aestivum. The sequence continues at coordinate 615,162,489 of NC_057810.1, read as the reverse complement.
GTTGAACCTAAGTTTTTGCTTCTTCGCATGAGTCGTGCTATCCTTGCAATGCCATTTTATTTTGTTTTTCTTGCTGCTTGAATAAAGTACTTAAGATATGAAATACTTAAATGAGAGAGAGTCCTCACATAGTTACATAATTATTTAACTACTCATTGATCTTCACTTATATCTTTTTGGAGTAGTTTGTCATTTACTCGTGTGCTTCACTTATATCCTATGAGTAAATGGTTGAGTGATTTGAATGTCATAAATCTGAAATTATATATGTTTCATATGCTCATCCCATCGGGAGTAATGAATTCACATATAAAAAGTAGAGGTTGTGAATTTATTGAAGGTTAGAAAACTTTGTATTGGTCATTTGAACAATTCATGAAAGAATAAATAAGGAAGAGAGATTTCACATATAAATATATTATCATGGACATATTTTGTAATTGTGAGCACTCATTAAAATATGACATGCTAAAAGGTTGATGTTGGACAAGGAAGACAACGTAATGGGTTATGTTTTCCTATATCTGAAAGTTATATTGTCTTGGATCATCCAACATGTTGATCTTGCCTTTCTCCCTCATGATAGCCAAATTCTTTGCACTAAGTAGAGATACTACTTGTGCTTCCGAATATCCCTTAAACCATTTTTGCCATGAGAGTCCACCATCCATACCTATGGATTGTGTAAGATCCTTCAAGTAAGTTGTCATCGGTGCATGCAATAAAAATTGCTCTCTAAATATGTATGACTTATTAGTGTGAAGAAAATAAGCTTTATATGATCTTGTTACGGAAGCAATAAAAGATACGGACTGCATGATAAAGGTCCATATACAAGTGGCAATATAAAGTGACGTTCCTTTGCAATAAGATTTTGTGCATCCAACCATAAAAGCGCATGACAACCTCTGATTCCCTTTGCGAAGGGCCTATCTTCTACTATTTATCTTCTACCCTTGTACAAGAGTCATGGTGATCAACACCTTTCCTTTTTACATTTTTTTCTGTTGGCAAACACTTTGTGTTGGGGTGATCTAGATATATATATCCACTTGGATGTAGGCGTTCATAAATTATTATTGTTGACATTACCCTTGAGGTAAAAGGTTGGGAGGCGAAACTATAAGCCCCTATCTTTCTCTGTGTTCGATTAAAACTTTGGACCCATAAATGTCACGTGAGTGTTAGCAATTGTGAAAGACTAAGTGATAGTTGAGTATGTGGAGTTTGCTAAATCAAAGCTCCGACATAGACCCTTCCTGAAAATAAGATGAATTGCAATTGTTTGATGACTGAGAATGAAGTTTGTTAGTTTTCAAGAAAGTTTATAGTCTATGCTTTAACATGTGAATAGCTTGTTACTTGATCATGAAAAGTTTTATGCGATGAGCTATTGTTATTACATATAATGATGCTAGAAAAGGTGATTGAAATTATCATTGATCAAACTTGTGCACCTGCTAGCATTCACACTTCATAAATTCTTTCTTTTATCATTTACCTACTTGAGGACGAGCAGGAATGAAGCATGGGGATGCTGATACGTCTCCAACGTATCTATAATTTATGAAGTATTCATGCTATTATATTATTTGTTTTAGATGTTTAATTGGCTTTATTATGCACTTTTATATTATTTTTGGGACTAACCTATTAACCTAGAGCCCAGTGCCAGTTTTAGTTTTTTCCTTGTTTTTGAGTTTTACAGAAAAGGAATACCAAACGGAGTCCAGTTGACGTGCCAATTTTTGATGATTTTTTATGGACCAAAAGAAGCCCCTGGAGTAAAAGAGTTGGGCCAGAAGAGTCTCGGGCTGTCCACGAGGGTGGGGGGCACGCCCACCCCCATTGGGCGTGGGCCCTATCTCGTGGACGACTCGGGCACCTCCTCGACATGAGACCTACGCCAAAAAAAATCTATAAATACAGAAACCTCTAGAAAATAACCATAGATCGGGAGCTCCGCCGCCGCAAGCCTCTGTAGCCACCAAAAACAATCGGGCCCTTTTCCGGCACCCTGCCGGAGGGGGGATCCCTCCCTGGTGGCCATCTTCATCATCCCGGCGCTCTCCATGACGAGGAGGGAGTAGTTCACCCTCGGGGCTGAGGGTATGTACCAGTAGCTATGTCTTTCATCTCTCTCTCTCTCTCTCTCTCGTGTTCTTGAGGTGATACGATCTTGATGTATCGCGAGCTTTGCTATTGTAGTTGGATCTTATGATGTTTCTCCCCCTGTACTCTCTTGTAATGGATTGAGTTTTCCCTTTGAAGTTATCTTATCGGATTGAGTCTTTAAGGATTTGAGAACACTTGATGTATGTCTTGCCGTGCTTATCTGTGGTGACAATGGATATTCATGTGATCCACTTGATGTATGTTTTGGTGATCAACTTGTGGGTTCCACCCATGAACCTATGCATTGGGGTTGGCACACGTTTTCGTCTTGACTCTCGAGTAGAAACTTTGGGGCACTCTTTGAAGTACTTTGTGTTGGTTGAATAGATGACTCTTAGATTCTGTGATGCATATCGTATAATCATGCCCACGGATACTTGAGGTGACAATGGAGTATCTAGGTGACATTAGGGTTTTGGTTGATTCGTGTCTTAAGGTGTTATTCTAGTACGAACTCTATGATAGATTGAACGGAAAGAATAGCTTCATGTTATTTACTACGGACTCTTGAATAGATAGAACAGAAAGGATAACTTTGAGGTGGTTTCGTACCCTACCATAGTCTCTTCGTTCGTTCTCCGCTATTAGTGGCTTTGGAGTGACACTTTGTTGCATGTTGAGGGATAGTTATGTGATCCAATTATGTTATTATTGTTGAGAGAACTTGCACTAGTGAAAATATGAACCTTAGGCCTTGTTTCCTAGCATTGCAATACCGTTTACGCTCACTTTTACCATTTGTTACCTTGCTGTTTTTATAATTTCATATTACAAATACCTTTATCTACCATCCATATTGCACTTGTATCACCATCTCTTTGCCGAACTAGTGCACCTATACAATTTACCATTGTATTGGGTGTGGTGGGGACACAAGAGACTCTTTGTTATTTGGTTGCAGGGTTACTTGAGAGAGACCATCTTCCTCCTACGCCTCCCACAGATTGATAAACCTTAGGTCATCCACTTGAGGGAAATTTACTACCCTCCTACAAACCTCTGCACTTGGAGGCCCAACAATGTCTACAAGAAGAAGGTTGTGTAGTAGACATCAGGCGCCTCCTCCAAGGCGGCATCGCCGCCACCTCCGTCGGCCCCTACCCGCTCGACCACATCGGTCCATGACGGGGTGTCATCCCCACCAAGCACGACCTCCCGATCGAGGTCCATCACATCCGCACGGCCTCCTTGGCCGCGCTCCCTCTCCGACAATGGCTCGAAGACCGTCGCCGCCACCACCATCCACGTCGGCATATCCGTCCATGCCGGTTCCTCGCCGGCTCGCGCCCACGCTGCCACGGCATTGACCTAGGCCTGGGCCGATGCCGCCTCCAGCTCCCCCTCGACCCTGCTTTGGTCACGCCAGGCCAAGCCTATGGTATAGGCCGGGTCCAGGCCAAGATCCAGATCCGCCGACCCCTCCTTGTCCCGACCAATGGTGCCGGCCCGGCTCCTCCAGAACGCGGCGCCCTCGGTGGACGCGGTCCACCGCCACCCGCATCAGCAAGATCGATGACCTAAAATCCAAGACGAAGTAAATGCACAAGAACTAAGAAGGGCCGCTCGGCCACTCGGATGCAAGCAAGAAAGGAACTCACCCCGATAACACCAGAACAGCGGGCCTCACCGGTCTCTCCTGCGGAGCGCCGCGCCTCCTCTTGGCGAGCGGTTTCGCGCCCCCGGCGGGTTCATCTCGCGCTTCATGGCAGGGCCCGCGATGCGACGTTGTCCTTCCCACGCGATCGGCTCGCCGCCGGCGCCCCCCGCGATGACCCGACATTGCTGGCGCCACGGCCTTCTCCGCCTAGTGCCACTACATCAATCACTCGCATCAGCATTACCCGCGCCGCATCGCGCCCGACAACTCAAGAAATATGGAAGGCAAAGCTCACCCGCACCACACCCTGCGCCGATGTCGGCGGCCGCCTCCTCCCCGCCGCAGTGGGCCCCGGGATCCTCTGAGTCAGCCTGCACCACCTGCGTCGGCGCCCGAGCGTAAGGATGCCGGATGGCATTCAGAAGCACCTCCCGCGTCGTGTCAGGACGAATAAGAAGTTGGGCGGCAGCAAAGTACGAAGACCAGGGACTCACCATGGGCGCCGGGTCTGCGTGGCTATACGGCAGCTTCCCGAACTCCCAGTCGTCCCACAACCCGGCCTTGGAGATGTCATTGACCTGGCGCGCAACCTAATCCACCCCCGGGCGCATGACCTACATGGGATCGGGATCCTGAAGGCCGGTCATCTAACCGATGAGGCGGTTGCGCCACTGCAGCAGCAGCACCCGGCGGATGATGAAGGCAGTGATGAGGTCAGTGTCGGTGAGCCTTTCCCGTGCCTTCATCTATGACACCCGTTGGGAGAGGTTGAGCACCTTCTGCGATGGGTGCTTGGGGTAGTAACCCTAGTTCTGCTTCGCCCGCGGCGGCGTTTTGACGAAGGGCGACAAGTTGATGCAGTCCGCGCCGAGATTGCAGACGTAGAAGATGGAGTTCTGCCATTTCTTGGCAGAATCCTCCAGCGACATCTTGGGGAAGTCAGCGCCCGATCGCTTTGAGATGATAGCGGCCCCTCAATCAGACATCTCCCCGGCCCTCGGCCCCTACTGCTTCAAAGAGAAGAAGCGCACTCAGAGATCGATCGAGGGCTCGACCCCCAGGTACCCCTTGCAGAGGGTGACGAAGCCCGAAAGCTGCATGATGGTGCCGATGCCAAGATGATGGGGTTGGAGCTCTAAGAACTCCAGAAAGTCGTGAAGAAGGTGCTTGCAAGAAGGCCGAACCCACGCTTCAAGTGCGGGAAGAATACCACGCGCTCCGTTCCCTCGGGCCATGGCTCCCGCTCGCCCTGCGGCAGGCACGGGGCAACCTCCGTCTCCCCCGGCAAGCATCTGGTGGTGCGGAGATAGGAGATGTTGTCCAGTGTAACGGTCAAGCCCATCCACGAGCTCGACGGCAGCGCCATCGAAGAAAGAAGGAAGAAGAGTGACGATGAAGCTCTGCTCGAAACAGCAGGCGTCGCAGCACGCGACCATCACAAGAAGCAGAGAGAGGATGAAGAGGGAGGAGAGCACGAGCAAGGATGATTTCCGCCCCCCCCCCCCCCCCCGCCCCAATTTATAAGTTACGGTTTGAAACATGTGGAAGTGGGATCATTTGCGCTCGCCCTTCCCACTTCCCCGCAATAAATGCGCACATAGGTACGCAATAACTGCCTTGAGAAGGACAACCGACTTGCGGCCGCTGCAATAAATCCGCGCGTATGGGCCAAGGGTGCACGGCGGCAGGCCCCAGCGCGTCGCCCTATCCCGTTATGCGCGTGGCCTATCAGGCCCCTCCAGCTTCCAGGCGCCACATGGTGCCCGCGCGAAGCCCAAGGGATTGCCTCAAGATTCGATGAACCCTCCGATTTTCCGCCGCTGCCGGGATGCCGCGATCCGGTTTCCGGAAACCGGCACACAGTGGGTGTTGCCGGACCCGACGGTCACAAAATTCGCCTTCATAGCTTCAGGGACTACTGTCGGGGGGATGAACCCCGGGCAGGCAACGGAACTCGGATCCTTTTTAAAAATAATGGGGCCAGCATTGCCCCTCAAAGCCGGCTCGCGCTTGGCCGGGTCGCTCAACCCGTCCAAGCCCCTCGACCCGACCAAACTCTCCAACCTGGCCGCACTCCTCAACTCGGACCCAACGGTCAGCTCAAGGCGGCCGAACCCGGCACACCAATTCTTCCCCACCAAGCCAGCTCCACCCTTGGCGTGTTCCTCAACCCGGCCACGGGTCAGCTCCCGTCCCATCCAGGCCATGCGATGGGACGAGTCTCCATCTACCGATGACCGAGGCAACAATGCCCCGCCCATGCCTCCGGTCAACCTAGGCATGGCAACAGTGCCCCCTACCTACCCGCTGACTAGGGACGACGTGGCAACGGTGCACCCATCATCACTATTGATGCCAGCAAGCGGCGACCTGATGGAGCGCCATTGTACCCGACTAAAACCAGCCACTCCCTGATGATCGACAAGACGGTGAACAGTGCCCCTGGGCGTGTGGGGCCTGTGCTCGGAGAACCCAGCGAGCCCTAACACCCGGCGGGTCCCAGCTCCGGGTTCCCAGATGCTGACAACCCGACTCTACGGCCTTGTAACATTACCATTGTACCCCTGGGGGGTTGACCTATAAAACCCCACAGGAGCCCTCATGCATATGGGAAACGAAGCAACTAAGCAAGCATAAAGAGATCCACCACTAGCAACACTCCACCCATACACCAGGGGAAGGGGCAACCCGAGCCTTGGCCTGCCTTCCGTCTTCCTCATAACAGCTCTACGAGCAACTCTATACTCTTGCATATCAACCACACTCGGCAGAACTAGGGGTGTTATCTCTCCGGAGAGCCCCAAACCTGGGTGTGTCTTGCGTCCCACGCTCGCTCTAGCCGACCTCGCCTCTGGAGCCCACCAGTGCCCTCGAGCCTACTCCTCTCTTTAGCCATCCCTTTGCATTTGCCGTGCGCCCACCACGACACATGTGGCAGGCTGTGGTCCCGTAGAGAAATCAACAATATACAAGTCTCCTCTCCTAAAGCCTTCGAAGACTTTGGAATTGTCAGATTCCATTAGCATAATACAACGATATTTGCCCAAGACCACAACCATATCAAGATCACAAAGCATTGAGACATACATGAGGTTGAATCCTAAGGACTCGACAAGCATGACTTTGTCCATGTGTCTATCCTTTGAGATTGCAACCCTACCTAGACCCAATACCTTGGTTTTGCCTTTGTCAGCATAGGTGATATGCTTCAGATGAGATGGAGATAAAGTAGTGTCCATAAATAAGTTCCTGTCACCGGTCATGTGTTTTGTACATCCACTGTCAAGGACCCACTCAGTAGCTTTGGGTTGTTCATCCTGCAGATGAATTAGTGCAAGTTATGAACCCATATACTTCATAAGTGAAGAATATGACATCAATTTCATCAGATTGAATTTCATCAAGCAGTAAAATAGATATAGCAGTATGAGGACATGATAAATGAGTAATTCATTTCTTCGTGATTAGCTTGCGTCCTTTCAAGCATATTCATGTCTCCAGCAAATTCTTTAGACGATTAAGTTCATTTGGAGACCTGACCCTGCACAAGAGATTAGTTCTTTTTCTTCACCACCCACATCTGGAGGGGTGACAAAGAGTTCATCATTCTACAAGCTTTGTAAGAGAAAGGTGGCATTGAAGCTAGTGCACTTTGTTTCACAAAAGAGGGGTTAGAGTAAGCATATGAATAAGCAGAGAAATTCTTTGAGCACTTAAGAACATAATGAATTGAAGAATAATGCACATAGACATAGCATTTAGACTTTCTCTGTGAAACAAAAGTGTTAGTATGATAATGTTCATATGGGGATTTGGATCCACGTGAGGAATTTGATCCAAATGAAGAACTTGGTCCATATGAGGACTTGGATCCATGTGAAGAATTTGATATGGGGTTCCTATTCTTCACAGGTGGTGTCATGAGGACATTCATCTGAAGACTTTCAAGGCACCTTTTGGGAACCCAGATTTTCTTCATAGGGGGACTGTTCCTGCAGTTAGTTCCAATATATCAAGCAAATACTTCACCATTCTGATTTTTGAACAATTTATAGTTGGAGTCAAATGACTCATCAGAGGAATATGAAGATTCACAAGTAAAGCCATATAAAGTGGATGGGTCTACGGGAGGTCCTTTCGTAGCAACCCATGAGCTTTTGGGATACTGCTCAGGTTTCCAGTAGGTCTCATCAGCATTGAGTTTCCTCTCAATGGCAATACTCTCTTTCCTAGGGTTCCTATTCATGGTCTGCTTTTTGAGCACATCACAAAGAGTCTAATGACCTTTGAGGCTTTTGTATATGCCTATCACATACAATTCCTTCAGCCCTGCATTATCGTCAGCGATACTTGTGGTATCCTCAGATGAGGAATTTGTGACCACAGAGACAGTTGAAGAATTTGCAGTAATAGAAGCATTTGAACATTCAGGTGAAGAATTAGCAGATTCATGCTCAATGCATTTCAAACATGGTGGAATGAATTCTTCCTGAACGGAACTGATCTGTTGAGCAAGCAATGAGTCGTTTTCCTTCTGAAGATCTTCATAACTCACCCTTAACTTCTCAAGATCTTACTTTCTGAAGAAATTCATAAGAAAGCTTATCATGATCGGCTAAGAGAGAGTTATGATGACTCTAAAGATTATCAAACTTAGACTGAGGTTGCTGAAGATTACCAGTCAGAGTTTGTGTTCGATCCAATTCCTCACCCAACAAGTCATCGTTTTTGTCTAGTAGATTTTGAACCTTTTCCAAAGCCCTTTGTTGTTTAGTGGCAATAGTAGCAAGATTGGGATAACTAGGTCCAAAGACATCATCATCATCAGATTCATCATCACTAGATTCGGATGAGGAGTAATCAGGTACCTTTGCATCCTTGGCCATGAGGCACGGTGCCGATGACGATGATTCAGGTTCGGAAGTCATCGTTTTGAGTGATTCCTTGAAATCATCAAACCAAGGATCCTGACGAGTTTGATGACCTCCATATATATCAGAGATTCGATCCCAGATAAGCTTTTCATTGCACAGATGCATAACGAGCATGAACTGATTTCTGGATAGACAAGAGAATATGATATCCTTCGCCATGCAATATAGACAAGTGTACTTGCGAATATCATCAGCATGCGCCATCTTGCATAGATCTGTAAGGCCAATCTCAGTGACGGGTCACAACTCGTTATTCATCGCCATGAGGCGCTTCCTCATCATGGCCTTCCACTTGGGATAATCATGGCCATCAAAGATGGGGCACGATACTTTCTTCATACCTAGGATCGACATAACTAAAACTCCAGGTGGTTAAACCAAAATCACACCGAACAAGGGAGTACCTTTCTCTGATACCAATTGAAAGTGCGTTATATTGACTAGAGGGGGGTGAATAGGTGATTTTTACAAATTCGTCACTGAGGGAATTCTAGGTGAGGAATTTCCTAAGCAATGACACACTAGCAGCGAAATAAGTACTCAGGTACAAGCATAACAGAGCAATAGCATAGTCATCATGATGAAATGAAAACAAGCACAGAGTACAGGTAGCATGAAAACAGGATAAGCAGGCTGAAGACAAAGTGACTGAAGAAATAGAGTTGAGGAAATAGAGAGAGTCTTTAGTCAAAGTCTTCAAACACTAATGATCAGGTTCATCAACACATGAATGAGGAAATGAAAGGGTTGAGGAAATAGAACCAGTAGCTTGGTGAACACGATGATTTGGTAGACCAGTTCTAACTGTTGTGACAGTTGTACGTCTGGTTGGTGTGTCTGGGTATTTAAACCTGAGGACCCATAGTCCTGGACACACAATCCTCAGTGTATTCTCCTTGATATAAAGTCACACATACCTCACCCAATCACTCGTGGTAGGTCTTCAGGTGACTTCCAAACCTTCACAGACTTGGTCACTCGGAGATCCAAAATTTCCTCTTGGATGCTCTAGACCATGACGACGAACCTTCTGGAGGATGCACAGTCCTCAAAGGTAACAAGCATCAGTCCCACACAGGAACAATCTCTTTAGTGATGCTCAATCACTTTGGCTTGTAGGTGTTTGGGTTTTCCTCACTTGATGATTTTCGCTCAAAGTAGTCCTTGAAGGATGGGATGCTCTCAATGACAAGTGTCAGTTTCTCTTGGAGAAGCCAACCAGCTAGTGGTTGAAGGGGGCAGATGTTTATAGCCAAGGAAGCAGCCCGACATGATAAGACATAAATGCCCTTCAATGATATACCCATTAGGTGGTAGGATATTTGGACAGCTGGCGCGTAGCACATCAACGGTCAGAAATTTGAGCTCTCAAATTCCTCAAGGCTATCATGTTCCTCACTGGTAGGTAATCCGCACTGGCGAATTCCTAACTCCTTAGTCAGAACAAATTCCTTAGAGAACAGAAGATCTTCGTCTCTCTCACTGAAGAAATTGACTGATCTGCATGAGATTTCCAAAGGCTTCACTCAAAGGATTGGGTAGGTGTAGGATTTGAGTTGAGCATCACTTGGAAAGTGTTTCCTTAGTATTACCTTGACCCCCTTTAATAGTATGGTGTTTCCTATGATTCAAGAAGGAGAAAATAAAACTACGAAAACAAAAGTCTTCACGCTTCATAGTCCTCGCAGGAATATCCAAGTATTCAAGGTCACACCAATTTCGTCACTTTCAAAGTCTTCAGGAGAACCAAAGTCTTCAGCTGAAGACATACATTTTTAGAAGTTTACTTTCATCGTAGATATCAAACTCCTCATCGACTTATAAATCTTGTGTACACTCACAAACATATTAGTCCCTTAACCGATAAGTCTTCAATACACCAAAATCACTAAGGGGCACTAGACGCACTTAGAGTACATTTTCCTAAACCTTTTTCTTCCTCTGAAAAATTTCTGAAATTTTTAGTGACTCAAAATAAAAGTGAACCAAACTCAACAAAACTGATAGAAACTACTCCCACAAGTACCTAGAGGCCATATCATGCATCAAAACTACTTTGGACCATGTAAATTTGACATGGAAGCTCAAGAACAGGGTCACCATAGCAGCAAAAATTTGCAATAAATAAAGCACTAGAACAAAAACTAATTGGACCATTGGAGGAGTCACATACTGAAGAACAATCCCCCAACAGTTTTGTGAATGGAGCTTTGAGCAAGGAGATCGAAAATGGCAGCAAAATGAGCAAGAGCATGGGTTTGAGCTACGGGGTGATTTTTTCTGGAAGAAAACGAAGTGGATGGGTGTTACAATAAGTGGAGAGAACCCACGTGGGGCCCACAAGACAGGGGGGCGTGCCCTCCATCCTTGTGTCCCCCTGTGTGTTCTTAGTGCCAGAAATTCTCAAATATTCTATAAAAAAGCATGCTAAATTTTCAGGGCATTTGGAGAACTTTTATTTTCGGGGTATTTTTTATTGCACGAATAATTCAAAAAACAGACAAAAAAATCTATTTTTGCTTTATTTAATCTAAATAGCAGAAAGTAAAAGGTGAATACATGAAGTTGTGCTTTCTAAATTCATCCATCTCATGCTCATCAAAAGGAATACATTAACACGGTTGATCAAGTCTTGTTAACAAACCTCTTTCGAATAACATGAAACCGGAGAATTTTCGAATAACACGAGGTTACCTCAATGGGGATATGCATGTACCCAACAATAAGAATATCATATTTCTTTTTGACAGTAGGAAGAGGGAATTCAAAACCTCCAATAGTAATAGTTGAAATTTGTTCAATAGAATTGATACTATGTACTTGAGGTTGTTTCTTTGGAAAGTGTATCGTATGGTCATTACCATTAACATGAAAAGTGACATTGCCTTTGTTGGAATCAATAACAACCACTGCATTATTCAAAAAGGGTCTACCCATGATGATCGACATACTGTCGTCCTCAGGAATATCAAGAATAACAAAGTCCATTAAGATAGTAACGTTTGCAACCACAACAGGCACATCCTCACAAATACCGATGGGTATAGGAATTTATTTATCATGCATTTGCAAAGAGATTTCAGTAGGTGTCAACTTATTCAATTCAAGTCTATGATATAAAGATAAAGGCATAACACTAACACCGACTCCAAGATCATATAAAGCAGTTTTAACATAGTTTCTTTTAGTGGAGCATGGTATAGTTGGTACTCCTGGATCAACTAGTTTCTTCGATATTCCACCCTTAAAAGTATAATTGGCAAGCATGGTGGAAATTTCAGCTTCCAGTATCTTTCTTTTATTAGTGACAATATCTTTCATATACTTAGCATAACGAGGCATTTGAAGCATATCAGTCAAACGCATATGCAAAAAGATAGGTCTAATCATTTCAACAAAGCGCTCGAAATCCTCATCATCCTTTTTCTTGGATGGCTTAGGAGGAAAAGGCATGGGTTTTTGAACCCATGGTTCTCTTTTTTTGTTGTGCTTCCTAGCAACAAAGTCTCTCTTATCATAACGTTGATTCTTTGATTGTGTGTTATCAAGATCAACAACAGGTTCAATTTCTACCTCATTGTTACTACTAGGTTGAGCATCAACATGAACATCATCGTTAACATTATCACTAGGTTCATGTTCATCACCAGATTGTGTCTCAGCATCAGAAATAGAAATACCATTGGGATTCTCAGATGTGTCAATAACAAGTTCACCAGAAGCATGAAAGTCCTATAAGTATTCTTTTTCTTTTTATTAGTAGGACTAGGTGCATCGGTTTTAGTTCTCTTATAATCTTGCTCAAATCTCTTAGGATGGCCCTTAGTATACAATGGTTCCTGGGTCATTTTACCACCTACAGTCATAACCCTAACAACATTATCATTGTTCTTATTATTTAACTCATTGAGAAAATCATCTTATGCCTTAAGTACTTGTTTTACTTGAGTTGTAACCATGGAATCATGTTTACTAATAATCTTAAGCTCATTCTTAACTCTAGAGATATAATCACTTAAGTGTTCAATGATATAAGCATTACGTTTCAATTGTCTACTAACATAAGCATTGAAGTTTTCTTGTTTAACAATAAAGTTATCAAACTCATCCAAGCATTGACTAGCAAAATTATTATGAGGGACATCACCTTTATCAAATATATAGAGAGAATTCACCTCTACTACCTGTGTCGGGTTATCAAGACCATGTATTTCTTCAATAGGCAGTAAATTCTTAACATCTTAAGCTTTAATACCTTTTTCTTTCATAGATTTCTTTGCCTCTTGCATATCTTCAGGACTGAGAAATAGAATACTCCTTTTCTTCGGAGTTGTATTAGGAGTTGGTTCAGGAAGTGTCCAATCATTATCACTACTCAATATATTATTCAATAGCAATTCAACTTGCTCAACAGTTCTTTCCCTGAAAACACAACCAACACAACTATCCATGTGGTCTCTGGAAGCATTGGTTAGTCCATTATAAAAGATATCAAGTATTTCATTTTTCTTGAGAGGATGGTCAGAAAAAGCATTAAGTAATTGGGTAATCCTCCCCCAAGCTTGTGGGAGACTCTCTTCTTCAATTTGCACAAAGTTAAATATTTCTTTTAAGGCAACTGGTTTTTTATGAGCAGGAAAATATTTTGTAGAGAAGTAGTAAATCATATCCTGGGGACTACACACACAACCAGGAGTAAGAAAATTAAACCATTACTTAGCATCACCCTTTAATGAGAAAGGAAACAACTTCAGAATATAGTAATAGCGATTTTTTTCATCATCAGCAAATAGGGTGGCTATATCATTCAATTTAGTAAGATGTGCCACAACAGTTTTAGATTCATAACCATGGAAAGGATCAGATTCAACCAAAGTATTTAACTCAGGATTGACAGATAATTCATAATCCTCATCAGTACCACAGATAGGTGAAGTAGTAAATGTAGGATCATATTGTATTCCCGCATTCAAAGACTTTTCTTTCAGCTTAGCTAACAACTTCTTAAGATCATCTCTATAGTTGCAAGCAAGAAAGTCTCTAGCAGTTTCCTCATCCATAATATAATCCTCAGGTACAACACGCAATTCATATCTAGGGGGAGAATCATAATCTTCATTTTCAATAATATCATCAGTTTCAGTAATTTCATTCTCTCTAACCCTAGTAAGTTGTTCATCAAGAAATTCACCTAAGGGCACATTATTATCAAGCAGAGAAGTATCATCATAAGCATCATGCATAGTAGAAGTGGCCTCATCAATAACATGCGACATATCAGAATCAATAGCAGGTGTAGGTGTTGCAAGTTTACTCAAAACAGAAGGTGAATCAAGTGCAAAGCTAGATAGCAGTTCCTTACATCCCCTCATGGTAGAGGAAAAAATCTTGGTTCTTTGATCTTTCAAATTCCTCATAGTGATTAACAGATATAAATCCCAAGTGACTCAGTGAAGAGGTATGCTCCCCGATAACAGCGCCAAAAAAAGGTCTTCATAACCCACAAGTATAGGGGATCGCAACAGTTTTTGAGGGTAGAGTATTCAACCCAAATTTATTGATTCGACACAGGGGGAGCCAAAGAATATTGTGAAGTATTAGCAGCTGAGTTGTCAATTCAACCACACCTGAAATACTTACTTAATATCTGCAACAAAGTTTTTAGTAGCAAAGTAGTATGGAAGTAACAACAACGGTGGCAAAAGTAACAGTAGCAGTTTTGTAGCAATCATAACAATGGCAACGGAAAAGTAACTTAGCAAAGATCAATATGAAACAAGCTTGTAGGCAATGGATCAATGATGGATAATTATGTCGGATGACATTCATCATGCAACAATTATAACATAGGGTGACACAGAACTAGCTCCAATTCATCAATATAATGTAGGCATATATTCCAAATATAGTCTGATGTCTACTACACAACTTTATTCTTGTAGACACGTGTTGGGCCTCCAAGCGCAGATTTTGTAGGACAGTAGCAATTTTCCCTCAAGTCGATGACCTAAGGTTTATCAATCCGTGAGAGGTGTAGGATGAAGATGGTCTCTCTCAAACGACCCTGCAACCAAATACAAGAAATCTCTTGTGTCCCCAACACACCCAATACAATTGCAATAAATATTGACATAACGTGAAATAACAGCCCATAATGCAATAAATATTGATATAAAAGCATAATGCAAAATGGACGTATCAATTCCCCCCCCCCCCAAGCTTAGACCTCGCTTGTCCTCAAGCGAAAGCCGAAGTCCAAAAATATGTCCACATGTTTAGAGATAGAGGTGTCGATAAAAATAAAATACGGACATGAGGGCATCATATATATAGATTTTGTCGTATGATTTCTTATGCTCAAGTAACAATCTATTCACAATGTCAAGTATGGAACATAAACTTCATTGGAAACTAACAAACTATAATCTCAGTCATTGAAGCAATTGCAATTTATCATAACGTCAGAAATAGTCAAGAATAGAGCTTTTCAGCAAGTCCAAATACTCAACTATCATATAGTCTTCTACAATTGCTAACACAAAGGCAATACCTATGGTTATGGAGTTTTAACCGGACACTGAGAAAGATAGGGGCTTATAATGTTTGCCTCCCAACGTATTCACCTTTAGGTGATGTCAACAATAATAGTTTATGCTAACGAACATCCAATTGGATATATGTATCAGGATCTTTCCAACACGAGGTTCTTGCCAAAGGATGAAATGAAAAAGGGAAATGTGAAGATCACCTTGACTCTTGCATAAAGTAAAAGACATAAAGTAGAAGATAGGCCCTTCGCAGAGGGAAGCAGAGGTTGCCATGCGCTTTTAGGGTTCGATACATAAAATCTTAGTGCGAAAGAACGTCACTTTATATTGCCACTTGTATATGGACCTTTATTATGCAGTCCGTCACTTTTATTGCTTCCATAACAAGCTCAATAAGCTTATTTTCTCCGCACTAACAAGTCATGCATATTTAGAGAGCAATTTTTATTGCTTGCACCGATGACAACTTATTTGAAGGATCTTACTCACTCCATAGGTAGATATGGTGGACTCTCATGGCAAAACTGGGTTGAAGGATATTCGGAAGCACAATTAGTATCTCTACTTAGTGCGAGGACTTTGGCTAGCATGAGGGGGAAAGGAAAGCTCAACATGTTGGACGATCCATGATAATTTACTTTAATTGAGATGTGAGAAAACGTAAACCATTACGTTGTCTTCCTTGTCCAACATCAACTCTTTAGCATGTCATACTTTAATGAGTGCTCACAATCATAAAAGATGTCCAAGATAATATATTTATATGTGAAAACCTCTCTTTCCTTATTACTTCCTATTAATTGCAACGATGACCAAAACTACATTTGTGAACTCTCAACAACTTTTAAGCCTCATACTTTCTATGTGTGAAGTCATTACTATCCACAAGATCGATATGAACTCTTTTATTCTTTTTATTCTTTCTCAAGATCATAGCAATATAGCAAAGCCCTTTTACTCAACACTAATCTTTATTATACATAACTCACGGACTCAATTACATATAGATCACAAGGCAGAACTCAAAACTAATTCATACCAAGACTTCAATCTACTAGATCAAGATATTACTAAAAGTATTGAACTAAGTAAAATGGTAAAGATAGGAGTGTGATGGTGATACTATACCGGGGCACCTCCCCCAAGCTTGGCAGTTGCCAAGGGGAGTGCCCATACCTATGTGATTATGTCATCGGAGGTGGTGAAGTAGGAGTTGTCGATGATGTACGCTTGTCGTCCATCTTCCAAGGCATTGGTTCACCATCGTAAAAGGATGATCGAGTCTCCGGGATCCTCACATCTGTAGCCAAACTCATCCTCTTGAATCTATATTCATACTCACAGTTTTGGTTTTGCAGGTCATAGATCTGAGCTTGGAGGTGCTCGATTTTCTCTTAAAGCTTGAAGATGGACTCCCCAATGATCTTGGCATCTAGCTTATGGTTGTTGGTGAACTCCGTGATCATCATCTGGTTGGCGTTGATTCCACGCTCCACCATCCCTTGGCACTTGAAAACTTGTTGCTCCATGGCCTTGAGCTTTGTCTCCACTCTTCCGGTACGCTTTGGTCCCTCCACATCGCGGATGTGCAGCACCCCCTCACGCATCTCAATGGTTTGAGGGTGTTGCAGCACCTCCGCAAGATAGGGGTTGATAATCCTCTAGAAAAACTTGTCCTTGGGAGCGCTTGGAGATGTCATAGTGCTCTAGATCTGTCAGAAAAACAACTCGAAACAAAGACAGAAGATTTTTGCATGATACGGTGGTCAAAACCTTCGGGAGATTATATAATGAATTTTTACCGACCAAAATACATAAGGTGCAAGAAAACGGAGTCCGGGAGGCACACGAGGTGTCCATGAGACAGGGGGCGCGCCCTCCACCCTCGTGGAGGCCTCGTGTCCTTCCCGAATTACTTCTTTCTTCCTGAAATTCTTAAATATTCCAAGACGGAGAAAAATTGCCATTAGAATTGTTTTGGAGTCGATTTACTTACCGTACCACATACCTATTCCTTTTCGGAGTCTGAAACATTCTAGAAAGTGTCCCTTATGTATTCCTTTGGGGTTACGGTTTCAATAATATTAGTTTCAACATTAATAGGGTTACCTGAGATATAATGTTTGATATTTTGGCTGTTCACCACCCTCGGACTTGTGCCTTAGAAGTTGTTGATTTTTATGGCACCAGAATGATAGACGTCCTCGATAACGTAAGGGACTTCCCATTTAGAGAGAATTTTCTTGCAAAAAAATTTAAACGAGAGTTGAATAGTAACACATAATCACCTACATCAAATTCTCGCTTTTGTATCCTTTTGTCATGCCATCTTTTTACTTTTTCTTTAAACAATTTGGCATTCTCGTAGGCCTGGGTTCTCCATTCATCAAGTGAGCTAATGTCAAATAACCTCTTCTCACCAGCAAGTTTGAAATCATAGTTGAGCTCTTTAATGGCCCAATATGCCATATGTTCAAGTTCAAGAGGTAAGTGACACGCTTTTCCATAAACCGTCTTATACGGAGACATACCCATGGGATTTTTATATGCAGCTCTATAAGCCCATAATGCATCATCAAGTTTCTTGGACCAATTATTTCTAGATCTAGTAACAGTCTTTTGCAAAATTAATTTGAGCTCTCTATTGCTCAACTCTACCTGACCACTAGACTATGGGTGATAAGGAGATGCAATTCTGTGATCAACATCATACTTAGCAAGCATTTTACTGAAAGCACCATGAATAAAATGTGAACCACCATCAGTCATAAGATATCTAGGGACTTCAAACCTCGAAAAAACAACTTCTTTAAGCATCTTAATAGAGGTGTTATGGTCAGCACTACTAGTCCGAATAGCTTCTACCCACTTAGTAATGTAATCAACAACAACTAAAATATGTGTGTATCCATTAGAGGCAGGAAAAGGTCCCATATAATCAAAGCCCAAACATCAAATGGTTCAATAACAAGAGAATAATTCATAGGCATTTCCTGACATCTACTAATATTACCAATTCTTTGACATTCATCACAAGACAAGACAAACTTACGGGCATCTTTGAAGAGAGTAGGCCAATAAAAACTGGATTGCAATACCTTATGTGCAGTTCTGTCTCCAGCGCGGTGTCCTCCATATGGTTCGGAGTGACACTTGCATAGGATCTGTTCCTGTTCATGCTTAGGTACACAACGTCTAATAATACCATCTACTCCTTCTTTATAAAGATGTGGGTCATCCCAGAAGTAATGTCTTAAATCATAAAAGAACTTTTTCTTTTGCTGGTATGTGAAACTAGGTGGTATAAATTTAGCAACAATATAATTAGCATAATCAGCATACCATGCAGCAGTATGAGAAGCACTAATGACCGCTAATTGTTCATTAGGAAAGCTATCATCAATAGGTAGTGGGTCATCAAGAACATTCTCTAGCCTAGACAAGTTGTCTGCAATGGGGTTCTCAGCTCCCTTTCTATCAATAATATGCAAATCAAATTCTTGAAGCAAGAGAACCCATCTAATAAGTCTAGGTTTAGCATCTTTCTTTTCCATAAGATATTTAATAGCAGCATGATCAATGTGAATAGTAACTTTAGAATCAACAATGTAAGGTCTGAACTTATCACAAGCAAATACAACTGCTAAGAATTCTTTTTCAGTAGTAGCATAATTTCTATGGGCGGTATCAAGAGTCTTACTAGCATATCGAATAATATTTAATTTCTTATCAACTCTCTGCCCTAGAACAGCACCTACAGCATAATCACTAGCATCACACATAATTTCAAAGGGTAAATTCCAACCAGGTGGCTGGACAATAGGTGCAGTGATCAAAGCTTTCTTAAGTATTTCAAATGCTTCTACACAATCATGTGTTGGGGAACGTTATTGAAAATTAAAAAATTTCCTATGGTTTCACCAAGATCCATCTATGAGTTCATCTAAGAAACGAGTCATGGGAGAGAGATTGCATCTACATACCACTTGTAGATTGCGTGCGTAAGCGTTCGAGGGAGCGGTGATGATGGAGTCATACTCGATGTGATTCAGATCACCGATGACCAAGTGCTGAACGGACAGCACCTCCGCGTTCAACACACGTATGGTACAGACGACGTCTCCTCCTTCTTGATCCAGCAAGGGGGAAGGAGAGGTTGAGGAAGATAGCTCCACCGGCAGCACGACGGCGTGATGATGGTGGAGAGGCAGTACTCCGACAGGGCTTCGCCAAGCACACAACAGAGGAGGAGAGGCGTTGGGGAGGGGAGGGGCTGCGCCTTGGCTTCGCTTTTCAGCCCTCCCCTCACCCCTCTATTTATAGGGGAAGGGGCAAGGGGGGCCGGCCCCTCTAGATGGGATCTAGAGGGGGGCGGCGGCCAGGGAGGGGGGACTTGCCCCCCAAGCAAAGGGGGCGCCCCCTCTAGGGTTCCCCCCCAACCCTAGGCGCATGGGCCCAAGGGGGGCACGCCTAGCCCTCCAGGGGCTGGCTCCTGCCCCATGCGGCCCATGTGCCCCCCCTGGGAGGGGTGGCCCCTCCCGGTGGACCCCCGGAACCCTTCCGGTGGCCCCGGTACAATACCGATATGCCCCCGAAACCTTCCGGTGTCCGTATGACAACTTCCCATATATAAATCTTTACCTCCGGAGCATTCCGGAACTCCTCGTGACGTCCGGGATCTTATCCGGGACTCCGAACAACTTTCGGTAATCACATACAAGTCTTCCTAATAACCCTAGCATCGCCGAACCTTAAGTGTGTAGACCCTACGGGTTCGGGAGACACGCAGACATGACCGAGACGGCTCTCCGGTCAATAACCAACAGCGGGATCTGGATACCCATGTTGGCTCCCACATGCTCCTCGATGATGTCATCGGATGAACCACGATGTCGAGGATTCAATCAACCCCGTATTCAATTCCCTTTGTCAGTCGGTATGTTACTTGCCCGAGACTCGATCGTCGGTATCCCAATACTTCATTCAGTCTCGTTACCGGCAAGTCACTTTACTTGTACCGTAATGCATGATCCCGTGACCAAACACTTGGTCACTTTGAGCTCATTATGATGATGCACTACCGAGTGGGCCCAGTGATACCTCTCCGTCATACGGAGTGACAAATCCCAGTCTCGATCCGTGTCAACCCAACAGACACTTTCAGAGATACCTGTAATGCACCTTTATAGTCACCCATTTACGTTGTGACGTTTGGTACACCCAAAGCACTCCTACAGTATCCGGGAGTTACACGATCTCATGGTCTAAGGAAGAGATACTTGACATTGGAAAAGCTCTAGCAAAACGAACTACACGATCTTGTGCTATGCTTAGGATTGGGTCTTGTCCATCACATCATTCTCCTAATGATGTGATCCCATTGTCAACGACATCTAATGTCCATAGTCAGGAAACCATGACTATCTGTTGACCAACGAGCTAGTCAACTAGAGGCTTACTAGGGACGTATTGTAGTCTATCTATTCACACATGTATTACGATTTCTGGATAATACAATTATAGCATGAATAAAAGACAATTATCATGAACAAGGAAATATAATAATAATTCTTTTATTATTGCCTCTAGGGCATATTTCCAACAGTCTCCCACTTGCACTAGAGTCAATAATCTAGTTACATTGTGATGAATCGAACACCCATAGAATTCTGGTGTTGATCATGTTTTGCTCGCGAGAGAGGTTTAGTCAACGGATCTGTGACATTCAGATCCGTATGTACTTTGCAAATATCTATGTCTCCATCTTGAACATTTTCACGGATGGAGTTGAAACGACGCTTGATGTGCCTGGTCTTCTTGTGAAACCTGGGCTCCTTGGCAAGGGCAATAGCTCCAGTGTTGTCACAGAAGAGTTTGATCGGCCCCGACGCATTGGGTATGACTCCTAGGTCGGTGATGAACTCCTTCACCCAAATAGCTTCATGCGCTGCCTCCGAGGCTGCCATGTACTCCGCTTCACATGTAGATCCCGCCATGACGCTCTGCTTGCAGCTGCACCAGCTTACTGCTCCACCATTCAACATATACACGTATCCGGTTTGTGACTTAGAGTCATCCAGATCTGTGTCGAAGCTTGCGTCGACGTAAACCTTTACGATGAGCTCTTCGTCACCTCCATAAACAAGAAACATGTCCTTTGTCCTTTTAAGGTACTTCAGGATATTCTTGACCGCTGTCCAGTGTTCCTTGCCGGGATTACTTTGGTACCTTCCTACCAAACTTACGGCAAGGTTTATATCAGGTCTGGTACACAACATGGCATACATAATAGATCCTATGGCTGAAGCATAGGGGATGACACTCATCTCTTCTTTATCTTTTGCCGTGGTCGGGCATTGAGCCGAGCTCAATCTCACACCTTGCAATACAGGCAAGAACCCTTTCTTAGACTGATCCATTTTGAACTTCTTCAAAATCTTATCAAGGTATGTGCTTTGTGAAAGACCTATGAGGCGTCTCGATCTATCTCTATAGATCTTGATGCCTAATATATAAGCAGCTTCTCCAAGGTCCTTCATTGAAAAACACTAATTAAGTAGGCCTTAATGCTGTCCAAGAATTCTATATCATTTCCCATCAAAAGTATGTCATCTACATATAATATTAGAAATGCTACAGAGCTCCCACTCACTTTCTTGTAAACGCGGGCTTCTCCATAAGTCTGCATAAACCCAAACGCTTTGATCATCTCATCAAAGCGAATGTTCCAACTCCGAGATGCTTGCATCAGCCCATAAATGGATCGCTGGAGCTTGCACACTTTGTTAGCATTCTTAGGATCGACAAAACCCTCCGGCTGTATCATATACAGTTCTTCCTTAAGATGCCCGTTAAGGAATGCCGTTTTGACGTCCATCTGCCATATCTCATAATCATAGTATGCGGCAATTGCTAACATGATTCAGACGGACTTAAGCTTCGCTACGGGAGAGAAAGTCTCATCGTAGTCAATCCCTTGAACTTGCCGATAACCCTTAGCGACAAGTCGAGCTTTATAGATGGTGACGTTACCATCCGCGTCGGTCTTCTTCTTAAAGATCCATTTGTTTTCTATCGCTCTCCGATCATCGGGCAAGTTAGTCAAAGTCCATACTTTGTTTTCATACATGGATTCTATCTGGGATTTCATGGCTTCTAGCCATTTGTTGGAATTTGGGCCCACCATTGCTTCTTCATAGTTCGAAGGTTCACCGTTGTCCAACAACATGATTTCCAGGATTGGGTTGCCGTACCACTCTAGTGCGGAACGTGTCCTTGTGGACCTACGAAGTTCAGTAGCAACTTGATCCGAAGTACCTTGATCATTATCATTATTTTCCTCTTCAGTTGGTGTAGGCATCACAGGAACATTTTCCTGAGCTGCACTACTATCTTGTTCAAGAGGTAGTACTTCATCGAGTTCTACTTTCCTCCCACTTACTTCTTTCGAGAGAAACTCTTTTTCCAGAAAGGATCCGTTCTTGGCAACAAAGATCTTGCCCTCGGATCTTAAGTAGAATGTATACCCAATGGTTTCTTTAGGGTATCCTATGAAGACGCATTTTTCCGACTTGGGTTCGAGCTTTTCAGGTTGAAGTTTCTTGACATAAGCATCGCATCCCCAAACTTTTAGAAATGACAGCTTAGGTTTCTTCCCAAACCATAATTCATACGGTGTCGTCTCAACGGATTTAGACGGTGCCCTATTTAAAGTGAATGTAGCTGTCTCTAGAGCGTATCCCCAAAATGATAGCGGTAAATCGGTAAGAGACATCATAGATCGCACCATATCCAATAGAGTGCGATTACGACATTCGGACACACCGTTTCGCTGAGGTGTTCCAGGCGGCGTGGGTTGTGAAACGATTCCACATTTTCTTAGGTGTGTACCAAATTCGTGACTTAAATATTCTCCTCCATGATCCGATCGTAAGAATTTTATCTTTCGGTCACGTTGATTCTCTACTTCATTCTGAAATTCCTTGAACTTTTCAAAGGTCTCAGACTTGTGTTTCATCAAGTAGACATACCCATATCTACTCAAGTCATCAGTGAGAGTGAGAACATAATGATATCCTCCGCGAGCCTCAATGCTCATTGGACCGCACACATCAGTATGTATGATTTCCAACAAGTTGGTTGCTCGCTCCATTGTTCCAGAGAATGGGGTCTTGGTCATTTTTCCCATGAGGCATGGTTCGCATGTGTCAAATGATTCATAATCGAGAGACTCTAAAAGTCCATCAGCATGGAGCTTCTTCATGCGCTTGACACCAATGTGACCAAGGCGGCAGTGCCACAAGTATGTGGGACTATCGTTATCAACTTTACATCTTTTGGTATTCACGCTATGAATATGTGTAACATTACGTTCGAGATTCATCAAGAATAAACCATTGACCATCGGGGCATGACCATAAAACATATCTCTCATATAAATAGAACAACCATTATTCTCGGATTTAAATGAGTAGCCATCTCATATTAAACGAGATCCAGATACAATGTTCATGCTCAAACTTGGCACTAAATAACAATTATTGAGGTTTAAAACTAATCCCGTAGGTAAATGTAGAGGTAGCGTGCCGACGGCGATCACATCGACCTTGGAACCATTCCCAACGCGCATCGTCACCTCCTCCTTCGCCAGTCTCTGCTTATTCCGCAGCTCCTGCTGTGAGTTACAAATGTGAGCAACGGCACCGGTATCAAATACCCAGGAGTTACTACGAGTACTGGTAAGGTACACATCAATTACATGTATATCAAATATACCTTTAGTGTTACCGGCCTTCTTGTCCGCTAAGTATTTGGGGCAGTTCCGCTTCCAGTGACCCTTCCCCTTGCAATAAAAGCACTCAGTCTCAGGCTTGGGTCCATTCTTTGACTTCTTCCCAGCAACTGGCTTACCGGGCGCGGCAACATCTTTGCCGTCCTTCTTGAAGTTCTTCTTACCCTTGCCCTTCTTGAACTTAGTGGTCTTATTGACCATCAACACTTGATGTTCTTTCTTGATTTCAACCTCTGCTGACTTCAGCATTGAAAATACTTCAGGAATGGTCTTCACCATCCCCTGCATATTGTAGTTCATCACAAAGCTCTTGTAGCTCGGTGGGTGCGACTGAAGGATCCTGTCAATGACCGCCTCATTAGGGAGGTTAATGTCCAGCTGGGACAGGCGATTGTGCAACCCAGACATTTTGAGTATGTGCTCACTGACAGAACTATTTTCCTCCATCTTACAACTATAGAACTTGTCAGATACTTCATATCTCTCGACCCGGGCATGAGCTTGGAAAACTAGTTTCAGCTCCTCGAACATCTCATATGCTCCGTGTTGCTCAAAACGCTTTTGGAGCCCCGGTTCTAAGCTGTAAAGCATGCCGCACTGAACGAGGGAGTAATCATCAGCACGAGACTGCCAAGCATTCATAATGTATTGGTTCTCTGGGACGGGAGCGTCACCTAGCGGTCCTTCTAGGACATATTGTTTCCTGGCAGCTATGAGGATGATCCTCAGGTTCCGGACCCAATCCGTATAGTTGCTGCCATCATCTTTCAGCTTGGTTTTCTCTAGGAACGCGTTGAAGTTCATGTTGACATGAGCGTTGGCCATTTGATCTACAAGACATATTTTGCAAAAAGTTTTAGACTAAGTTCATGATAATTAAGTTCATCTAATCAAATTATTTTAATGAACTCCCACTCAGATTAGACATCCCTCTAGTCATCTAAGTGTTACACGATCCGAGTCGACTAGACCGTGTCCGATCATCACGTGAGACGGACTAGTCATCATCGGTGAACATCTCCATGTTGATCGTATCTTCCATACGACTCATGTTCGACCTTTCGGTCTCTTGTGTTCCGAGGCCATGTTTGTACATGGTAGGCTCGTCAAGTTAACCCTAAGTGTTCTGCATGTGTAAATCTGTCTTACACCCGTTGTATGTGAACGTAAGGATCTATCACACCCGATCATCACGTGGTGCTTCGAAACGACGAACTTTAGCAACGGTGCACAGTTAGGGGGAACACTTTCTTGAAATTATTATAATGGATCATCTTATTTACTACCGTCGTTCTAAGTAAACAAATGCATAAAACATAATAAACATCACATGCAATTATATAAAGTAGTGACATGATATGGCCAATATCATATAGCTCCTTTGATCTTCATCTTCGGGGCTCCATGATCATCTTGTCACCGGCATGACACCATGATCTCCATCATCATGATCTCCATCATCGTGTCTTCATGAAGTTGTCACGCCAACGACTACTTCTACTTCTATGGCTAACGCGTTTAGCAACAAAGTAAAGTAATTTACATGGCGTTCTTCAGTGACACGCAGGTCATACAAAAATAAAGACAACTCCTATGGCTCCTGCCGGTTGTCATACTCATCGACATGCAAGTCGTGATTCCTATTACAAGAACATGATCTCATACATCACAATATATCATTCATCAGTCATCACAACTTCTGGCCATATCACATCACATGACAATTGCTGCAAAAACAAGTTAGACGTCCTCTAATTGTTGTTGCATCTTTTACGTGGCTGCAATTGGGTTCTAGCAAGAATGTTTTCTTACCTACGAATAACCACAATGTGATTTTGTCAACTTCTATTTACCCTTCATAAGGACCCTTTTCATCGAATCCGCTTCAACTAAAGTGGGAGACACAGACACCCGCCAGCCACCTTATGCAACTAGTGCATGTCAGTCGGTGGAACCGGTCTCACGTAAGCGTACGTGTAAGGTTGGTCCGGGCCGCTTCATCCCACAATACCGCTGAAGCAAGATAAGACTAGTAGCGGCAAGCAAGTTGACAAGATCTACGCCAACAACAAAATTGTGTTCTACTCGTGCAATAGAGAACTACGTATAGACCTAGCTCATGATGCCACTGTTGGGGAACGTTGCAGAAAATTAAAAATTTTCCTATGGTTTCACCAAGATCCATCTATGAGTTCATCTAAGCAACGAGTCATGGGTGAGAGATTGCATCTACATACCACTTGTAGATTGCGTGTGGAAGCATTCGAGGGAGCGGTGATGATGGAGTCGTACTCGACGTGATTCAGATCACCGATGACCAAGTGCTGAATGGACAGCACCTCCGCGTTCAACACACATACGGTACGGACGACGTCTCCTCCTTCTTGATCCAGCAAGGGGGAAGGAGAGGTTGAGGAAGATAGCTCCACCGGCAGCACGGCGGCGTGATGATGGTGGAGAGGCAGTACTCCGACAAGGCTTCGCCAAGCACACAACGCAGGAGGAGAGGTGTTGGGGAGGGGAGGGGCTGCGCCTTGGCTTCGCTTTTCTGCCCTCC
This sequence comes from Triticum aestivum, assembly GCF_018294505.1. Classification (NCBI taxonomy): domain Eukaryota; kingdom Viridiplantae; phylum Streptophyta; class Magnoliopsida; order Poales; family Poaceae; genus Triticum; species Triticum aestivum. The sequence goes on along the minus strand of NC_057810.1, from coordinate 615,135,887 downwards.
CCTCACCCCTCTATTTATAGGGGAAAGGGCAAGGGGGGCCGGCCCCTCTAGATGGGATCTAGAGGAGGGGCGGCGGCCAGGGAGGGGGGACTTGCCCCCCAAGCAAAGGGGGCGCCCCCTCTAGGGTTCCCCCCCCCCAACCCTAGGCGCATGGGCCCAAGGGGGGGTGCCTAGCCCTCCAGGGGATGGCTCCTGCCCCATGCGGCCCATGTGGCCCCCCCGGGAGGGGTGGCCCCTCCCGGTGGACCCCCGGAACCCTTCCGGTGGCCCCGGTACAATACCGATATGCCCCCGAAACCTTCCGGTGTCCGTATGACAACTTCCCATATATAAATCTTTACCTCCGGACCATTTCGGAACTCCTCGTGACGTCCGGGATCTTATCCGGGACTCCGAACAACTTTCGGTAATCACATACAAATCTTCCTAATAACCCTAGCGTCACCGAACCTTAAGTGTGTAGACCCTATGGGTTCGGGAGACACGCAGACATGACCGAGACGGCTCTCCGGTCAATAACCAACAGCGGGATCTGGATACCCATGTTGGCTCCCACATGCTCCTCGATGATGTCATCGGATGAACCACGATGTCGAGGATTCAATCAACCCCGTATGCAATTCCCTTTGTCAGTCGGTATGTTACTTGCCCGAGACTCGATCGTCGGTATCCCAATACCTCGTTCAGTCTCGTTACCGGCAAGTCACTTTACTCATACCGTAATGCATGATCCCATGACCAAACACTTGGTCACTTTGAGCTCATTATGATGATGCACTACCGAGTGGGCCCAGTGATACCTCTCCGTCATACGGAGTGACAAATCCCAGTCTCGATCCGTGTCAACCCAACAGACACTTTCAGAGATACTTGTAATGCACCTTTATAGTCACCCATTTACGTTGTGACGTTTGGTACACCCAAAGCACTCCTACGGTATCCGGGAGTTACACGATCTCATGGTCTAAGGAAGAGATACTTGACATTGGAATAGCTCTAGCAAAACGAACTACACGATCTTGTGCTATGCTTAGGATTGGGTCTTGTCCATCACATCATTCTCCTAATGATGTGATCCCGTTGTCAACGACATCTAATGTCCATAGTCAGGAAACCATGACTATCTGTTGACCAACGAGCTAGTCAACTAGAGGCTTACTAGGGACGTATTGTAGTCTATGTATTCACACGTGTATTACAATTTCTGGATAATACAATTATAGCATGAATAAAAGACAATTAAAATGAACAAGGAAATATAATAATAATTCTTTTATTATCGCCTCTAGGGCATATTTCCAACATCATCATCAAAGACAAAAGTAATATCTTTTTGCAATAAATTAGTCAGAGACCTAGAGATTTTAGAGAAGTCCTTAATGAACCTCCTATAAAAACCGACATGACCAAGGAAACTTCTTATACCTTTAATGTCCTTGGGACATGGCATCTTTTCAATAGCATCAACTTTAGCTTTATCAACTTCAATACCTCTTTCAGAAATTTTATGCCCCAAGACAATGCCTTCATTAACCATAAAGTGACACTTCTCCCAATTCAGGACGAGACTAGTGTCTTCACATCTCTGCAAAACTCGATCAAGGTTGATCAAGCAATCATCAAAAGAGGATCCATAGACGGAGAAGTCATCCATGAATACCTCACAAATCTTTTCACAAAAGTCAGAGAATATAGCCATCATGCATCTTTGAAAGGTAGCGGGTGCATTACATAAACCAGAAGGCCTACGTCTATAAGCAAAAGTACTGAAAGGGCAAGTAAAAGTAGTCTTTGATTGATCCTCCACCGACACAGGTATTTGAGAGAAACCAGAATAACCATCTAGAAAGCATAAATGTGTATGTTCGGATAGTATTTCTATCATTTGATCAATAAAAGGTAAATGGTAATGATCTTTGTTAGTAGCTTTATTTAACTTACGAAAATCAACTACCATCCTATAACCTGTAATAATTGTTTGCGGAATCAATTCATCTTTATCATTAGGAACAACAGTAATACCTCCCTTTTTCGGGACACAATGGACAGGGCTTACCCATTCACTATCAGCAACAGGATAAGTTATACCTGCCTTAAGGAGCTTTAGTATCTCCTTTCTTACCACTTCTTTCATCTTAGTGTTTAATCGTCGTTGAGGATCTCTAACGGGTTTGGTATCTTTCTCCACTTTTATTTTGTGCTGGCATAGAGTAGGACTAATGCCCTTAAGATCATCCAGAGTATATCCAAGAGCAGGATGGTGCTTCTTCAGAGTTTTCAATAATCTTTTCTCTTCCTTCTCTGAAAGGTTAGCACTAATAATAACAGGATATATCTTCGTTTCATCAAGATAAGCATATTTAAGATTATCAAGTACTGGTTTGAGCTCAAACACGGGATCACCCTTGGGTGGAGGAGGATCCCCTAAGATTTCAACAGGTAAGTTGTGTTTCAAGATAGGAACCTGCTGAAGGAATACTTCATCGATTTCCCTTCTTTCATTCATAAACATATCATTTTCATGGTCTAGCAAATATTGTTCTAACGGATCAGTAGGAGGCACGGCAATAGAAGCAAGACCAATTATTTCATATTTACTAGGTAATTCTTTATCACGGGGTTGTCTATGAAATTTCGCAAAATTAAACTCATGAGTCATATCATCCAAGCCAATCATAACAACATCCTTTTTGCAATCAATCTTAGCATTAACAGTGTTCAAGAAGGGTCTACTAAATATAATGGGACAAAAGTCATCTTGTGGGGAACCAAGAACAAGAAAATCAGCAGGGTATTTGACCTTCCCACACAAGACTTCAACATCTCTAACAATCCCAAGTGGTGAAATAGTATCCCTATTGGCTAGCTTAATTGTAACATCTATTTCTTCTATCTCAGCAGGTGCAATGTCATGCATAATTTATTTATATAAGGAATGAGGTATTGCACTAGCAGTAGCACTCATATCACATAAGCCATGATAACAATGATCTCCTATTTTAACAGAAATAACATGCATGCCTACAACGGGTCTATGTATCTTAGCATCTGGTTTTGCAATATTAGCAGCTTCATCACAGAAACAAATAACATGACCATCTATATTATCATCCAAGAGATCTTTAACCATAGCAATACTAGGTTCAACTTTAATTTGCTGAGGAGGTGTAACATCTAGTATTACTCTTACGAACAACAATTGAAGCTTTAGCATGATCCTTTTTTCTAACAGGAAAAGGTGGTTTCTGAACATAAGCAGTAGGAACAATAGGATCATAATAAGTGATAGTCTTTTCTTCAACTGTAATAGGTGCAACTACTTTTACTTCAATGGTAGGATTATATTTAAACCACTTCTCCTTAGGGAGATCAACGTGAGCAGCAAAAGATTCATAGAAAGAATCTACTATCTCAGAGTCAAGTCCATATTTAGCGCTAAATCCACAAAAAGCATATGTATCCATAAAAGATTTAACACAATCAAACTTAGGTGTTATACCTGACTCCTTACCATTGTTGGAACCCCAATCTTCAGAGTTGCATTTAATTCTTTCCAATAAGTCCCACTTGAATTCAGTAGTCTTCAGCATATAAGAACCAGCACAGGAAGTATCGAGCATGGTGCGATCATTGAGAGAAAGCCGAGCATAAATTTTTTGAATAATCATTTCTCTTGAGAGCTCATGATTGGGGCATGAATATAACATTGACTTAAGCCTCCCCCAAGCTTGAGCGATGCTTTCTCCTTCACGAGGCCAGAAATTATATATGTAATTATGATCACGGTGAACAAGGTGCATAGGATAGAACTTCTAGTGAAATTCCAACTTCAATCGTTTATAATTCCAAGATCTCGTATCATCACATAGCCTATACCATGTCAATGCATCTCCCTTTAAAGATAAAGGGAAAGAATTCCTCTTGACAACATCATCGGGAATACCTGCAAGCTTAAATAATCCACAAACTTCATCCACAAAGATAAGGTGTAAATCGGGATGCAATGTTCCATCTCCTGCAAAGGGATTAGCTAGAAGTTTCTCTATCATACCCGAAGGAATTTCAAAGTAAACATTTTCAGTAGGTTCAGTACGTTGAGGAGCAACTCTTTGCTCTACTAGTCGGGGCGAAGATACCCCGAACAAGCCCCTCAAAGGATTTGTTTCCATAGTAACAAGTGATAGAAAATTTCAGCACACTATATAAATGTTTCCTTACTAAGTTCCACTCACCAAAGGCGCTTCACTCCCCGGCAATGGCGCCAGAGAAGAGTCTTGATGACCACAAGTATAGGGGATCTATTTTAGTCCTTTTGATAAGTAAGAGTGTCGAACCCAACGAGGAGCAAAAGGAAATGATAAGCGGTTTCCAGTAAGGTATTTTCTGCAAGCACTGAAATTGTAGGTAATAGATAGTTTTGTGATAAGATAATTTTTAATAGGTAACAAGAAATGAAAGTAAATAAGGTGCAGCAAGGTGGCCCAATCCTTTTTGTAGCAAAGGACAAGCCTGGACAATTTCTTATACTGAGAAAAGCGCTCCCAAGGACACATGAGAATTATCGTCAAGCTAGTTTCATCACGCTCATATGATTCGCGTTCGTTACTTTGATAATTTGATATGTGGGTGGACCGGTGCTTGGGTACTTCCCCTTATTGGACAAGCATCCCACTTATGATTAACCCCTATTGCAAGCATCCACAATTACAAAAGAAGTATTAAGGTAAACCTAAGCATAGCATGAAACATATGGATCCAAATCAGCCCCTTACAAAGCAACGCATAAACTAGGGTTTAAGCTTCTGTCACTCTAGCAACCCATCATCTACTTATTACTTCCCAATGCCTTCCTCTAGGCCCAAATAATGGTGAAGTGTCATGTAGTCGACGTTCACATAACACCACTAGAGGAGAGGCAACATACATCTCATCAAAATAGCGAACGAATACCAAATTCACATGACTACTAATAGCAAGACTTCACCCATGTCCTCAGGAACAAACGGAACTACTCACAAAGCATATTCATGTTCATAATCAGAGGGGTATTAATATGCATTAAGGATCTGAACATATGAGCTTCCACCAAGTAAACCAATTAGCATCAACTACACGGAGTAATCAACACTACTAGCAACCCACAGGTACCAATTTGTGGTTTTGGATACAAGATTGGATACAAGAGATGAACTTGGGTTTGGAGTGGAGATGGTGCTGGTGAAGATGTTGATGGAGATTGACCCCCTCCCAATGAGAGGATTTCTGGTGATGATGATGGTGATGATTTCCCCCTCCCGGAGGGAAGTTTCCCAGGCAGAACAGCTCCGCCGGAGCCCTAGATTGGTTCCGCCAAGGTTCCGCCTCGTGGCGGCGGAGTTTTGTCTCGTGAGCTTCCTTATGATTTTTTCCAGGGTAAGAGACCTCACATAGTAGAAGATGGGCACCGGAGGGCCACCAGAGGGCCCAAGAGACAGGGGCACGCCCAGTAGGGGGGCGCCCCCACCCTCCTGGCCAGGGTGTGGGCCCCCTCAGGTACTTTATTTGCACATAATTTCTTATTAAATCCAAAAGTAACTTTTGTGGAGTTACAGGACTTTTGGAGCTGTGCAGAATAGGTTTTCAATATTTGCTCCGTTTCCAGCCAGAATCCCAGCTGCCGACATTCCCCCTCTTCATGGTAAACCTTGTAAAATAAGAGAGAATAGCCATAAGTATTGTGACATAACGTGAAAGAAAAGCCCATAAGGCAATAAATATTGATATAAAAGCATGATGCAAAATGGACGTATCAAGGGGAGAAACATCATATGATCCGACTATATTAACAAAGCCCATGATATAGATCACGAGAGAGAGAGAGAGAGATCAAACACATAGCTACTGGTACAAACCCTCATCCCCGAGGGTGGACTACTCTCTCCTCATCGTGCTGGCCGCCGGGATGATGAAGATGGTCACCGGAGATGATTCCCCCCTCTGGCAGGATGCCGGAATGGGGTCTAGATTGGAAAGAGGCCTTGTGGCGGCGGAACTTCTGATCTAGGGCTACCCCGAAGCGTTTCAGAATATTTGGGAATTTATAGTGCAAAGAAGGGGTACAGGAGGCCACCAAGGTGGGCACAACTCACCTGGGTGCGCCTGGGGGCCCAGGCGCGCCTTGGTGGGTTGTGCCCCCCTCTGGGCACCCCCAGGTGTTTCTTTGGCCCAATGTTTTCCTTCTGGTCCAGAAAAAATCTCCAAAAAGTTACGCGGTGTTTGGACTCTGTTTGATATTGATTTCCTACGATGTAAAAAACAAGCAAAAAATAGCAACTCGCACTGGCCACTTGCTCAATAGGTTAGTCCCAAAAAATGATATAAAGTTGTTATAAAATGATTGTAAAACATCCAGGAATGATAATATAATGGCATGGATTCTTCATAAATTATAGATACTTTGGAGATGTATCATAGTCATACGTGCTTACGGAAAAGAACTTGCATGCCATCTTTTGTCCTACCCTCCCGTGGCAGCGGGGTCCTAACGGAAACTAAGGGATATTAAGGCCTCCTTTTAATAGAGAACCGGACCAAAGCGTTAGCACTTAGTGTATATATGAACTCCTCAAACTACGATCATCACCAGGAAGTGTCCCGACTATTGTCACTCCGGGGTTGCCGGATCATAACACGTAGTAGGTGATTATAGCTTGCAAGATAGGATCAAGAACACACATATATTCATGAAAATATAATAGGTTTAGATCAGAAATCATGGCACTCGGGCCCTAATGACAAGCATCAGGCATAGCAAAGTCATAGCAACATCAATCTTAGAACATAATGGATACTAGGGATCAAACCCTAACAAAACTAACTCGATTACTGTCAGAGTAAATGACCACCACGGGTAGCCCTATCAGCTCCCCATGATATTTCAAACATCGGGGCCGGCTGTGCCCCTCAAGCATCAAATACAAGGGACCGCCTTCTTGTGGTCGGCTGGTCCAAACGGTCGGCTACTAGAAGGCGGCGAGGCCCAAGGAGCACCCCTGACATGGGCCGACCCCTAGCAGGCGGCCACCAGAGCGGCTGACTCCTAGCCGGCGGCCCACCCTCACGCCCTCAGTTTGCACCCGCATAACAACGATGAGACGGGGCGTGGCTATAGTGCAGTCTGCCACCCCCGAATCCAGGAACGAACGTGGCCATAGTGTAGCGTACCGGGTGGCCATCCCTAGCCCGGCGCAGCACTATTGCCACCCTGCCCATGATATCATCCATGGCAGAGGAAGCCATGCTCCCACGACGGGCTGTCAGTACGGCCCACAGGCGGCGGGCCCTGCCTGTCCGTGAGATGTCAGAAGGCGGTGAGCCCTGACCAGCCGGCATAGGGGGAGGCCGACTCCAGCAGCCGGCCCTCTCCTTCCCTCGAAGTTTGTGCGCCATTAACCGGATAAGATTAGGTGTGGCTACAGTGAGCGCCCACCAGGCGGCAGTATTGTAGCCACGCTCTCCCCAACCAAGCCCTCATCATCAGAGGTAGGGCTATAGTAACAACCAGCCGACAGGACCCACAAGCGGCACGCTCTACCTGTCGGCCGAGAGCCCAGCAGACGGCGGGACCCCAGCAGTCGGCGGAGAAATCGGCGACCAGAGACACTGACTACCAGGGCCTACACCTGGCCAGATTACCATTGTACCCCTAGGGGGTAGGCCTATATAAATCCCCCAGGGCACCCATGCAAAGGGTTCAACTTCTTAGAGCATCTCCAGCCGCGCCCCCAATAGGCCCCCCCAGGCAAATTTTTAGCGCCAGTGGTCGAAAATCGGCCCAGTCGTGCCCCTAGGACCTCGTTTAGCGCCGGTTTGGGCCAAATCCAGAGCCGGCAATCCCGCCCTGAACCCAAGTGCCCGGGTGTCTCCTGGGGGTGCCAGCACAAGGGAAAAGGGGTGTGGGGCCGCTCTGTCGGTGAGAGGAGGCCCTTTTCCCGCCGTTTCCTCTCGTTTCCCCCCGACTCTCCATTCTTCCCGCCAAACTCCGCCTCCTCCCTTCCAAGCTGCCCGCCATGCCACGAAAGAAGTATGTGATCCCCTACACCACAATGGATCCCACAGCCTCTGTCGTCGCCCAGCCGAAGCAGAGGAAGCAGAGGGTGCCACCGTCCAAGCCCCCGGGCCTGACCAACACCGACTGGAAGGCAAAGGTGTAGCGCCGGGAGGCCGTCACCACCGATAGGCGCAACAGGGCCAAGAAGGCCAGGGAGAGGGCAGCGCACGCGGCAGTGGCGGAGCAGGCGGAGCGCACGACTGCCGAACAAGACGGGGCGGCTCGCACGGGGATGATGAATCCGCCCGGTGGCCACGGCCCGCATGCGGCCTGGAGCCAGCAAAGCGTCGGCTCTCCAGCCGGCTTGTCGTCGTTGCCACACCCATGGAGCACGCCGTCGCCGGGCTATGCCGATGGCGATGTCCATGGTGGTTTCAACCCAACATCACCTTTCCCCATGGGCACCCGGTCCAGCGCACGCCATCGCCCGCGTTCGCCGGTGTGCAGTACCCTCCATACACGTACTCGCCGACGGACTATGCAGCTTCCCAATGCCACCTCCCCGCCGCGGCCTCTACTTGCAATCCTCCTCCTCGTCGCATCTTGGCAACGCCGATGCGACGGAGGATGACATGGAAGACATCATCACAGCCAGCTCAGCTGTCTCCGCCACTTTCCCCGGGTTCACTACCCAAGACGGATCGATTGATCTCGGTGACATGGATGCCGAGCTCAACTACCGTGAGGAAGAGCCGGTGGAGGAGGAGGAGGAGGAGGAGGAGGAGGAGGTGCCGGCGCCGATGAGGAAAGGCAAGAAGAACAAGAAGAAGAACAAGAAGAAGAAAGGGGCGGCAAAGACCGGCGAGCCACGCATCAAGTGAGCGACCAAGGAAGAGGTGTGCCTCGCCGAAGCGTGGAAGGTCGTATGCCTCAACCCGATCATCGGTGTGAACCAGAACATCAACACGTATTGGTACCTCATCATGGCCGAGTTCAACGAGTGCAAGCTTGTCGACCCCTACTTCAAAGGCGTCCACATGCAGCAGGGGTCGAAGGCGATGGTGAACCATTGGGGGCTCATCCAAACGGCGTGCAACAAATGTCATGGGATCATCGAGGAGGTCACGGCTCGCCAGGACAGCGGCACCAGCGTCGAGGATCAGGTATAGCACACCGTCTTCTCACTATTCCTCTCGTCATGCGCGCGCCCATTTGCGCGCCCATGCCGACCGATGCCTGCTGTTCGGCGCAGCTGCTGCGCATGTTTGCCATGTACCGCGACGACAATGGTGACCAAGAGTTCAAGTACCTCCACGTCTTCAAACGGATCGACAAGTGAGAGAAGTGGGCGGATATCTAGCGCACCCTCACCAAGGCCAAGGAGATGCACAAGCCGGACGCGCCGACACCGGGAGCGGCAGACGAGCGCCCGGACGACAACAATGGGGCCAAGAAGGTGAAACACGCCGAGGCGGCTGCCGCATGCATGCAAGAGTCCATCGGGCATTGCCTCGCCGACGCCAAGATTAGGGACGCCCAGTGAGAGGAGAAAACTAAGGTGAGGTGGGCTGCTTTGATGATGAACAACACCGTCAAACTCAAGTTGCTCCGGACCAATGTCGCCGCGAAATTCATAGCTCAAGACGCCCGAAAGAGGAACAACGACCTGGCTTTCTTGATCGGCGGTGCTGCCATGCTCCAGAGTGGTGACGAGAAGCTCAAGGCGTGGTTCCTGGCGGAGTGAGGCCTCATCCTGAACAAGATACCGGCGACTCCAATGCCGACACCGCCACCGCCACCTAGCCCGACTGGCGATGTCTCCACGACGCCCAGCAGCACAGAAGCCGTGCCGACTAGTCCAGAAGCCGCGCCGACTCCTCCCACCCGTGCATGCTGACGACGACGCCGGAGGTCGACCTTGACGTTTGATGCATTCCTTTCACGTCCTTCCTTTTTTTGTGCGTCGAACTACTACATGTCCTTTCATTTGATCGCCGAACTATGGCACTAAATCGCTAAACTATTGTGATGATCGCCAGATTATGGCCTTTTTTGGAGCGGGAACGATAAAGTTTGAATATGGGGCGCGTGTCTGGCGCCCTAGGAGCGGCACCTGGGGGCGTGGCTGGGGCCTTGGTCGCCCCCAGGGTCTAAAAATCGCTGGTTGGACGCCCGAAAATGCGCCGGCCTATGCGCTGGGGGGCCGAATGAGTGGAGATGCTCTAAGAGAGCACACACACATAGAGAGAGGAGTAGAGCTAGCCTAGCCCTTCTTCCTTCTCTAGCCAAACAACTCAAGGAGCAAGCTTGTAGCTTCTTGTTGATCTAGTGATCATGCGAAGACCGTGCAGAGTAGGACTAGGGGTGTTATCTCCTAGGAGAGCCCCGAACCTGGGTAAGATGCGTCGGCATACGTGTTAACGCCTTATCCCGCTTCTAGGCACCGGTGATGTCTTTCTAGCTCCCACCATGATAAGCCATCCCTTGGCATATGTCGCACCAAATCCCCGACATTTGGATCCCACCATGGGGCTAGGTGCACCGTCGTCCGGAGATCTGTTCTGGGTGAGAACCTTGTTCCTCCCTGGTGAGCGCAGCCAACCCGGCACGCCCGATGGCATTTGCTCAGACACGCTCCATGGCACGGAAGTCGTCTGTGCGGCGAGCTGCCTCACTGATCTCATCAGAGAGATTCGCCTCTCTGACGAGCACGCGCCAGGTGTGGGCGCAGCCAGGTCTGAGAGTTGCCTCGTCGACCTCCTCGGCAAGCTCGATATCGCCAGCGAGCCCGCCTTCGACCTGGAGTCGATCGGCTCCACCGACCCGATGCTTGTCCACTCCAACACGGCATCTGTCAACGCCTTCCCCACCAACGTGGTGGTCATTGACGACCCACTTCCCTGTGCGGACATCGACGGGAGCACCGTCACCGAGGTGTTTGTCATTAGCCACGATGGAGCCTTTGGTGGGGATGCCCAAGACCCACTGCAGGTGGAAATGCGGGACCTGTATGTCCCCATCGTGGGCGGTGCCAATGCCGAGACGCTGGAAGCCTGCCGCGTCGCACTCGTTGAGAGCGGCAAGAAGTTGGTCTCTATGAGACACCTCACCGAGGCCTATCAGCGCGAGGTCGATCGCGCTGTCTGTGGCATGCCAACTGCTGGCGAGCCTAGCCGCGTGGGCACCATCCGACACTGCGGTGCAGCCATCGCCAACATGTTGGGGGCCGACCGCCTAGTCTACACCATGCCCATCAAGAACATACATGCTACCCAGGCAGCAGCTGAAGAGCTAGACCGCCTGGAGGGTGACGAGCGATGCTGCATGATGGAGCGCGTTCAGCAGCTCATCGACGCGGTTACCGTGCAGCAAGAAGCCGGCGCGCACGCCAAGAATCCTCCCCCTCACCAAGAGCAAGGCGCGACCTCCCGAACGCCAGAAGCCAGCGGCGCCTGCGACCGAAGAGACAGAGAGCCGGCTGCTAGCCGCAGTCGGACGCGCCTCACCATTAAGCGCGACCAAGATGGCCGCCCTCGAGTTGTGGAGCGGCGGGACGACCGTCCGCCTCCTCCTCCTCCTTACAGGAAGAGGTATGTCTCCCCGCCGCCTGTTGAGCACCCGACGCTCAGCGGCCGGCTGGGCCGCTGTGAAGGAATTACAGAAAACGATGCCCGCCATCGGATCAACTGCCTGGCTTGATCCCAGGCGCTAAAGGAAGAAGATGCGATTGGTCCGCCTTGTTTTGGCCCCCGCATTGGCGACGAGCCCTTCCCCAAGGGTTCTTGCTCCCAAGAGATACGCCCAAGTACAATGGCTCTGTGAAGCCGGAAGATTGGTTGGTCGACTACTCCACCGCAGTCGACATAGCAAACGGCAACAAGCACGTTGCTGTGAAGTATGTCCCCCTCATGCTTCAGGGCACGACACACACTTGGCTGAATAGCCTCAAGCCCTACAACATCATTAGCTGGGTAGATTTCATCAAAGTCTTCATCCGCAACTTCACCAGCACTTAGAAGCGGCCGAGCAAGCCTCGCTAGCTCTCTCTCTCTGTGTCAAGGCCCTGCCGAATCCACTTGCGACTACCTGACGCGGTGGGCCGAGCTGCGCAACTCCTGCGAAGGGGTGCACGAGGTGCAAGCCATAGAGTACTTCACCGCCGGGTGTAGAGAAGGCACCCTACTCAAGCACCGACTCCTCTACAACAAGCCGGCTACATTCCACGGGCTGCTGATCATAGCAGACAAGTATGCCACTGCCGACTCCTCTATGAAGTCAGAACTTCAAGTGGACGCATCTGTGAAGGTGCTCCCTCCGGCTCCCAGAATGCTGGCTGGTGACACCAGTCGGCGCCAGCAGCAGAACGACAACAAGCATGAAGCCCCAATGTCGGCTTCCACAAGCCGGCAGGTGGCAACAGTCAAAGATCAGTAGCAGGAGGGGCATCCCTTGCCCAAGCATCATAAAGGTGACAAGTCGGCTTGGTAGCCAGCTTTCTCTTATGAGCAAACCCTTGATGCACCATGCAAGTTCCACAGCGGCGCGAAACCATCCAATCACATCACCTAGAAGTGCCACTTGCTCACCCGAATGTCCAAGGTTAAAGTGTTGCTGCCCGCTCCGCCTGCTGACCAGCCGCCTCCGCCTCCTCAGCAACCGGCGGCCCGCCCAGCAGTCGGTGCCATCTAAGATGAATTCCCTGAGAACATGGAGCCTATGTTGTCTTCACCACCTAGGTTGATGATGGGCGTAGCTGGCGCCAGCGGCACCAAGAAGTCAACGCTGTTGCCTCTAAGATCCTAGAGTTCATGCACTGGTCCTAGAAGCCCATTAGTTGGAGCCGAGGCGACCACTCGAAAGTGATGGCTTCTTCGGGTTCTTATGCCCTGGTGTTGGAGGCCACCTTTGCAACAGAGAGGCGAGTTGCTCGTTTCTCCCGAGTCCTGATAGATGGCGGTAGCAGCATCAACATCCTATACCGCGATACCATGGAGAAGTTGGACATCAAAGCGAAGCAACTCCAGCCCAGCTGGACTGTTTTCCATGGCATTGTGCCCAGCCTTTCCTTCTCACCAATAGACAAGATCAAGATAGATGTCCTCTTCGAAGAAAAAGATCACTTCTGCTGCGAAGAAGTTTGGTTTTAGGTGGTCGACCTAGAGAGCCCTTATCATGCGCTGCTCGGTCGTCATACCCTGGCCAAGTTCATGGTAGTACCTCACTATGCCTACCTCAAGATGAAGATGCTGGGAACCAAGGGCATCATCACCATAGCTAGAGACTACAAGAAGTCGGCTGCCTGTCTGCAGCTAGTAGTCGACTGGCTGAGTCCCTCGTGATTGCTGAAGAGAAGAAGCTCCTTGACCGGGTTGTGGCCATGGCCAGCAAGCAGCCGGTCCTGTCACCTTACCCCAAGGAGTCGGACAACCGGGGCTCCTTCCAGCCGGCCAAAGAAACCAAGAAGACACCCTTGGACCCGAACCACCTGGAGTGGTTCGCTCTTGTGGGAACCACCCTTGACAGCAAATAGGAAAGCGACCTCGTCGATTTCCTCCATGAGAATCGGGATATCGTTGCATGGTCCCCCAAGGACATGCCGGGTGTTCCGACGGATTTCGCCGAGCACAAACTACATGTCAGAGCAGATGCAAAACCAATCAAGCAACCCCTTCGCCGACTGTCAGAAGAGAAGAGAAGAATTGTTCGTGAAGAGGTAGCCGGGCTCCTAGCAGCCGACTTCATTATGGAAGTGTTCTTTCCAGAATGGTTAGCCAATCCAGTCCTTGTACTGAAGAAGAACAGCAAGTGGCGCATGTGCATTGATTATACCAGCCTCAACAAAGCTTGCCCCAAAGATCTGTTTGCCTTACCTCGATTTGATCAAGTAATAGACTCCACAGCCAAATTCGAGCTGCTGAGTTCCTTGGATGCCTACTCAGGGTATCACCGAATCAAGTTGAACCCGGCCGACCGCCTGAAAACCGCCTTCATCACACCATTCGGAGCCTTCTGCTACCTGACCATGATATTTGGCTTGAGAAATGCCGGTGCCACTTTTCAGCGTTGAATGTAGAAGTGCCTCCTCAAACAGCTCAGTAGAAATGCCCATGTCTACGTAGACGATATTGTGGTGAAGAAAGAGAAGCATGGTACCCTTTTGGAAGATCTTAAGGAAACATTCGACAATCTGCGCCGTTTTCAAATCAAGCTCAACCCCGAGATATGTGCCTTTGGAGTACCAGCCGGCCAACTCCTTGGCTTCCTGGTCTCAAAGTGCGGCATTGAGTGCAACCCTGTGAAGATCATAGCCATCAAGAGGATGGAGATACCCTCCCAACTGCGAGACGTCCAGAAGTTCACCGGGTGGTTGGCATCCCTCAGCCGCTTCACCAGTCGGCTGGGAGAGAAGGCTCTTCCCCTGTACCTGCTCATTAAGAAAACCACTCACTTTGAGTGGAACGACCAGGCGGACGAGGCTTTTCTCTAGCTAAAGAATATGTTGACTATGCCGCCTGTCCTGGTGGCCCCGACTACCAAAGAGCCCATGCTCCTTTACATTGCCGCAACCAGCCGGGTGGTCAGCATAGTCATTGTGGTTCAGCGCCCAGAAGACGGCAAGGCATAGCCGGTCCAGAGGCATGTATACTATTTGAGCGAGGTACTGTCAGCCCCAAAGCAGAACTATCCCCACTACTAGAAGATGTGCTACGGCGTGTACTTTGCCGCTAAGAAGCTCAAGCCATACTTTCAAGAGCACCCCATCATGGTTGTTTGCACTGCCCACTTGCCGAGATCATGGGCAACAGAGATGCATCAGACCGGGTGGCCAAATGGGCCATCGAGCTGGCTCCATACACCATCTTATACCAGCCTCGCACTGCAATCAAGTCCCAAGCGCTGGCCGACTTCCTCGTCGACTGGGCCTAGACCTAGTACCTACCGCCAGCGCCGGATTCCACGCATTGGTGGATGCACTTTGATGGCTCCAAGATGTGCACCGGTCTGGGAGCCGGCATCGTCCTTACCTCTCCCAAAGGCGACAAGATCAGATACACATTGCAAATCCACTTTGCCGCCTCAAATAATGTGGCCGAGTATGAGGCGCTCGTACACGGGCTCCGGCTGGCCAAAGAACTCAGCATCCGCCGGATCCTGTGCTATGGAGTCTCGGACTTGGTGGTCCAACAATCGTCTGGCGACTGGGATGCCAAGGATGCAAACATGGAAAGCTACCGCTTCCTCGTCCAGCAACTCTGCAGATATTTCGAAGGGTGCGAGTTCCTTCACGTGCCACGGGCCAACAACAAACAAGTAGATGCCCTGGCATGAATCGACTCCACCCGGCAAGCCATACCAGCAGGCGTCTCCCTTTAGCGCCTCCTGAAGCCGTCTATCAAGCCTTCACCAGAATCAGATTCTATCTTCATGCCGGCTACCCCTGGAATAGTCAGATATGACTGGGGGACCTCAGCAATCGGCTCACGGACTTCGGCATGTGGCTCGGGGACTGCTGCAGCTGCACCTGGCACGGGGACTTCAGAACCCAGCCCGGGGACTGTAGCAGTCGACCCAGGGACTTTGATAACATAACAAGCAGTGGATGACTCCAACCCGCCACCCTCAACCCAACCGCCCTAGTCGTAGTGGCCGTACTGACAGTGGAAGAAGTCGCAGATCCATCATGGGTGCAATCCATTCTCAACTTTCTGGTGAAAAGAGAGCTGCTGGCTAATGAGATCTCGGCCCGGCTAGTGGAGCGCCGGGCAGGAGCCTACACGATAGTAAACAGAGAGCTTGTCAGGCATAGCGTGACTGGAGTCTTCTAGTGCTGCATAGAACCAGAGAAAGGCAAGGCAATCCTCAAAGATGTCCACCAAGGCGAGTGCGGCAACCATGTGGCCTCAAGATCACTTGTTGCCAAGGCTTTCCGCCACGGTTTCTTCTAGCCGACTGCTTTGGAAGACGCCAAGGACTTGGTCAAGCATTGCAAGGGGTGCCAGGGATTTAGCTCCAAGCAACATTTGTCGGCTTCTGCACTCAAGACCATCCCTCTCACTTGGCCCTTTGCTGTGTTGGGGCTGGAAATGGTGGGGCCATTCAAGACAGCACGCGGCGGCATGACTCATCTTCTTGTTGCCGTGGACAAATTTACCAAGTGGATTGAAGCAAAGCTAATCAAGAAGTTGAAAGGGTCGACTGCTATGACCTTCATAGCAGATATCACCGTACGGTATGGTATACCACACAACATCATCACCGACAACGGCACAAATTTTGCCAAAGGGGCATTGGCCCGTTTCTGCGTGATGCAGGGCATCCGACTGGACTTAGCGTCCGTTGCCCATCCGCAGTCAAACGGCCAAGTCGAGCGAGCAAATGGCCTCATCCTCTGTGGCATCAAGCCCCGAATGGTCAAGCCACTGGAGCGCTCGGCCGGCTGCTGGATTGATGAGCTGTCGACCGTCCTCTAGAGCCTGCGCACCACTCCGAACAAATGAACCGGCTTCACTCCTTTATTCCTTGTGTACGGGGCCGAGGCTATCATCCGAACCGACATCAAGTTCGACTCACCTTGCATCACCATGTACACGGAAGCGCAGGCGAAGGAAGCACGAGAAGATGACATCGATCTGCTGGAAGAGGGCCGGCTGTTGGCACTCAGCCGGTCCGCCATCTACCAGCAGAGCCTGTGCCGCTACCATAGTCGGAAGGTCAAGCCAAGATCCTTCCAAGAGGGTGACCTTGTGCTCCGGCTGATCCAGCAAATAGCTGGCCAACACAAGCTCTCGGCCCCTTAGGAAGGCCCCTTCATCATCAACAAAGCCTTAGGCAACGACTCCTACTACATGATCGATGCACAGAAGCCTAGGCAGGCCAGAGGGATGACTCTGGCAAGGAATCAGAGCGCCCATGGAATGCAAACCTCCTTCGAAGATTTTATAGTTGATGCAGTATGTACCATGCTACCTTTTGTATCAAGCGCAATACATCGGGTCACCCGAGGAGCACTCAGGGACTACCCTTGTTATCTATATGATAAGTTTTATGCCTATGAATTTGTTATTTCATTCTTCTGCCTGGCACCGAGTTTGACCAGTCGGCCCGGGGGCTTGCCGCCTTGTATTATGTCAGTGCTACCTGTAGTCGGACAAGTAATGTGCTGGCATCTAAGCCCTCTCTTGCCACAAGCCGCAGCTTGCAGCGCGACTGTCCGGCTGGCAAGAGTCAAAGGCAGGAAATGATGCCCACATGAAAAATGGCTAAGGACAAAAGCATTTACATAAGATTGGCTGGCTTCCCGCCTCACCGACCGACTGCTGAGCAGCTGGCCAGCCGGTTTCTAACTTACCTTGCTACGTTCTAAATAACCGAAGTACTTGTCCTCCCAAACAACTAAGTACTTGACCCAGCCACAGTCCGCAGAGCGGCTGCCTGGCTGGCAAGGCGGCAACCAAGGGAGGGCGGCAAAAGAATAGAAAGCAAGACAAGTTGGAATTCGGCACAAGCACAACTCATGCGAGATAATATTTACATAGCAAGGCTTTCAAGACGGAATTCAACAAGTTTGAATACACCCCCAGTGGGTGGAACTACGAGAATTTAACGATCTAGTTCAAAAGACTACAAAGCAGGAAAAGTTAAGATAAAAATTGTCCGCCTAGGCCAAGGGAGCAACAGGTGGGTCCGGCAGGCTGGTGGAGTCGGCGGCGCCAGCTGGTGGAATGGCTGGATGGCGAGTCTCGGCCTGGTTGTCTCCAGCAGCAGACGATGCGCTCGCACGCGGCTCGTTGCTCGAGGCATGGTCGAGCTGAGGTTGGCTGTCCGCTCCGTCCTCCGACGCAGTGTCTTCACCATCCTCTCCCTCCTCGTCCTATCCTTTGTCGCTGGAGGCGATCTCCTCCACTAAGTCCTCGCTGTGATCCGGGTTCAGCCTGAACCAGTCCGGCGGTGCCTCAGCACCCTCCTCGTTCAGCTCGGGGATGAAGAAGTCGGTCTCAGTGTATTCAGCGATCATTGTGGCGCGTTGAATGAGATCATGCCTCACCACCATGAACTCTGCTTCGGCTCCCTGCTGGAACGTGGCCAACTGGGCTAGACCTAGCCCAGGATACCATGCCCAGATGAACTCCAAGGACCGTCGTGCGCCTGCCCGGGCTGAGGAGCCCTTCCATGCCTCAAAGCGGCCAACAGCCACATCCAACCAGTCGGCATTCTGACTGAGGGTGTGTGGAGCTTGGACATCTGGCCAGACGACAGAGATCACCTAGGCTCAGACACGCTGCAGCCGGCGGAGCATCCGATGAGCCGGCTGGAGACAAGCTTGGATGGCAAGAAGCCGTTCGTTAACCGACCGACGGGCATTGGGCACGATCTTCATACCAAGCTTCCTTCGCTCTTCGCGGCGAGCTTTGATGGCTTGGCTGGCGGCAACGGCGTAACCAGGGAAGTACTCTGCGCAAGAAGGACAAAGAAGTATGAAGCCGGAAGCCGGATAACATAGCAATCGGCGGATGAAAGAAAGAAGAAGACAACTCACCGTTGACCATGTCCTCGATCTAGCCGTAGCCGTCGTTCAGCGCCTGCCGGCATTCTGGGAATGGGGGTCCCCAAACTTGCCTGCCTGCGGCCTGTGGCGTGGCTCGAGTGATGGCCCAGCGTGGCCCATCTTCATCGACTCAAGCTCAAGACCCTCGCGAGTGGCCAAGCCTCGCGGGGCGGACGACAGGAAGCTTCCTGAGGAGCGGCCTACAAGCTCGCGAGGAGGCAGAGAGATCAAGGCAAGGGTACCTCGCGAGGTGCTCATGACGCAAGCCATGATGATCGAGCCCAGGCGGGTACCGGTCTAGGCAGTGTCCTTGTTTCCTCTTTGGTGCAAAGGGGGCAAGCGCAGGCGTGGAGTACCGATGCGTTAAGTAAAGGTTGCCATTTCGGTGCAATGAGACCAAGACTAGCAGAGCGGCAGGATGGAGGTCACCGTGGAGCCCAAGACAGCGTCATCGCCACTGCCTTTGGCAGCCGAAGATCAACTTTAGTCAGGATAAGTTGTACTAGATGTTCCCCTTCAAAATGGACATTGTTGGCGCCCTTCCTGCTCAATATTTGAGGAAGAGGGCCAGGGCCTCCATATATAGGGCTAGCCACCATAGTAGATGGAGGTGAGATCGATCCTTCCGAAGGACAACACCACCACAAGAACACCCCTTGCGAGGCTATTCTTCCACTGTATTGTTTATCATCAGCCCCTGAGGCAATCCACACACCACACACTGGAGTAGGGTATTACACCGCAATAGTGGCCTGAACGAGTATAAAACCCGTGTCCCTTGTGTTGTTTGTCTTGCTAGTCTAGATCCTCAGCGAAGCGTCGGACGTGTGTTGGTAGAGGAGAGATCTTCGCGCGCACCCCGGAGTTTGAACCTTAAGGGTCTGCCAGAACCCAACATTCAACATTTGGTGCGCCAGGTAGGGGTGCGTCGGAGCTCTCCCAGCCAACGACCCGTTCCCCATCAACACCGCGCTTCGCCCCCATGGCGAGCAACATGCCGCCCGCTCCGGCCACAGGGGAAGACGCTGGGCCCTGGGGGCTCCGAGCTCTGACCCCCGCCTTGTGACAGGCGCGGTGGCCAAACAAGTTCAAGCTAGAGATGCCACCGCGCTATGACAGCGCGGTGGATCCGCTAGCTTTCCTGCTAGCATATGAGGAGGCCGTCCTCATGGCCGGGGGAGATGACCGGGTCATGGCCAACTGGTTGCCCATGGCTCTCACCAGTGTCCCATGCATGTGGCTGCTTCACCTGCCGGCGTCCTCAGTGACTTCTTGGGGGGTGCTGCGCAGCCTCTTCCTCGCCCATCATGCTGCGCCGGCGCCCCCAGTTGTCGCGGCACTCCTGGGTGGCTCGCAAGCCCCACCTACGAGCCGCCATGTCAAGCCGTTCGTCCGACAGATCGGCGCTTCCCTCACGTGCCGCAGAGCTCCTCTGGGTTGGCGGCACCCAAGGCCGACCTAATCTTCAGCTCGGATGATCACCCTACCAACACCGCTTGCTCGGGTGCACTCCCGATGCTATGCACCCCCACCATCTGCCAGGTGGCCGTCACCAGGACCCTCATCGACGGTGGGGCCGGCCTCAACGTGCTCTCAGTCGAGGCCATCAACGTCCTCCATGTGCCGCTGGAGCGTCTTCGACCCAGCCAACCCTTCTCGAGCGTCGGGGGCAGCTCCACCGGCTCCCTGGGGCAGATCCACCTCCCGGTGACCTTTGGTACCCAGGCCAACTTCCGCACGGAGCTGGTCGACTTCGACGTCGCCCCCATCGGCCTCCCATACAATGCCATACTTGGATACCTAGGCTTGGCCCAGTTCATGGCAGCAACCCACCCGACCTGTAACCTTATGAAGATGCCCGGGAGCAGCGGTGTCCTCACCATAGCCGGGGACGCAAAAGATGCCCTGCAGGCGCTCAAGCTCGCTTTCAAGGCGTCCGCGGTGGCGCAGCCCACCAGCTCCGATCCCCTCAAGGCTAAAGGGGCCGCGCCCACCAAGAAGAAGCAGTTGTTCACCCAAGACAAGGCGGAGACCAAGCAAGTACCGGTCGACGAGGATGGGTCTTCTGGCACCACCTTCACCATATGCGCCAATCTCGACCTCAAACAAGAGGAGGCCCTGATGAAATTCCTGCGCGCGAACAAGGAGGTGTTCGCATGGGAACCCAAGTAGCTAGGGGGGGTCCCCAGGCAAGTGATCGAGCATCACCTGAATGTATGCCCCAACATACGCCCTGTGAAGCAGAAGGCAAGGCGGCAACCCACCGAGAAGCAAGCCTTCATCGTCCAAGAAACCCGCAAGCTGGAGGCTGCGACAGTCATTCGCGAGGTTTGCTATCCGAAATGGCTGGCGAACCCTGTCGTTGTGCCGAAGAAGGGGGGAGGAACGTCAACAAGGCTTGCCCACAAGATCAGTTCCCGCTCCCCCGCATCGATCAAATCGTCGATTCTACTACTGAGTGTGACCTGCTGTGCTTCCTGGATGCCTTCTCACGCTATCACCAAATCAGGATGGCGGTCGAAGATGTGGAGAAGGCGGCCTTCCTGACCCCGTGTGGGGTGTACTGCTACACCTGCATGCCGTTCGGATTGTGCAACACCGGCGCAACCTTCCAGCGACTGATGCATATCGCCTTGGGCTGGCATCTCGGGAGAAACGCCGAGGCTTATGTCGACGACATAGTGGTGAAGTCTTGGGAGGCGAAGACCTTGATACAGGAGCTGGAAGAAACCTTAGCGAGCCTGCGTGAAGTGGATCTGCGGCTCAACCCAAAGAAGTGCGTGTTCGGTGTCCCTTCTGGCAAGCTTCTGAGCTTCCTCGTATCCCAAAGAGGGATCGAGGACAACCCGGAAAAGGTCAAGGCGATTGAAGACATGAGCCTGCTGCAAACCCTCAGGGAAATGCATAAGCTTGCCGGACGAGTAACCGCACTAGGGCGCTTTATCTCCAAGCTATGGGAGCGCGCTCTGCCCTTCTTCAAGCTAATGAAGAGGAAGGGTCTGTTTGAGTGGACTCAAGAGGCCGACGAAGCGTTCCAAGATCTCAATGAGTACCTGACCAGCCCTCCTATGATGGTAGCGCCATGCCTGCAGGAGCCCCTGGTGCTTTATCTCGCAGCCACACCATATTCCGCCAGCGCAGCTCTGGTGGCAGTCTGAGAGGAGCGCCGAGCCATGACCGCATCGGCCACGGCCCTAGTCGCGGCAACCCTAGACCAAGAAGGCCTCGCGAGGGTCGCGCCCTCGGCAGATACATGTCAGCCTCAGCAGGAAGGCGCCTCCATGGCTGAGGGAGCCCCACCAGCTCATCAGGAGCCGGGGGCTCTTGCGCCTCAGGAGGCGCTAGACTCCTCGAGGGTGCGGGCTCCGTCGCTGTGCTCACCCTCGTCGAGCACCCCGTGTACTTCGCCTGCACAGTGTTGAGGGATGCAAGGGCACGGTACCCCATGCCCTAGAAGCTGCTGCTAGCACTGTTGGTGGCCTCTTGGAAGCTGAGGCACTATTTCCAAGGTCACCCCATCAAGGTTGTCTCAGCATACCCATTGGAAAGGGTACTCAGAAGTCCCAACTCAGCGGGAAGAGTCGCCGAATGGAACATCGAGTTGCAAGCATTTCAATTGGAATTCAGCACGACGAGGGTCGTTAAGGGAGCCACACTTGCAGATTTTGTAGCAGAATGGACGGAGGCGCCAGGGCTTGGAGCAGGTGAAGACCGGTCACTTTCCCCGGGAAGTGAGGCACCGGACGGTTGGGTCATGTACTTCGACGGAGCTTTCTCGTGACATGGCGTGGGGGCTGGCGCGGTGCTCATATCCCCCACTCAGGATAAGCTCTACTACGTCGTGCAACTCTGTTTCCAGCATGGAGAGAAGGTCTCCAACAATATAGCGGAGTATGAAGGGCTGGTAGCGGGCTTGAAAGCCGCAGTAGCCTTGGGGGTAAAGCGCCTCATCATCAAAGGTGATTCACAGATCCTCGTCAACTTCTCCAACAAGGTGTATGAACCGAGGGACGAGCACATGGAGGCGTATCTGGCGGAGGTCCACAAAATTGAGAAGCAGTTTTGGGGTTTGGAGAACCGAGGAACTTCTCCAACTTCTCCAATGTATCTATAATTTTTGATTGCTCCATGCTACTTTATCTACTGTTTTAGGCAATATTGGGCTTTATTATCCACTTTTATATTATTTTTGGGACTAACATATTAACCGGAGGCCCAACCCAGATTTGCTGTTTTATGCCTATTTCAGTGTTTCGATGAAAAGGAATATCGGACGGAGTCAAAACGGAACAAAATCAACTGGAGAAGTTAATTTTGGAAGGAAACCCACCTCATGGAGTTGGAGTGCATGTCAGGGAAGAAGGGAGGTGCCCACGAGGGTGGGGGGCGCCCACCCCCCTGGGGCGCGCCCCTGCCTCGTGCCCCCCCCCCTTCGGTCCACCGACGTACTTCTTTCACGCATATATACCTACGTACCCTAAAACTTCCAGAACAGAAGATAGATCAGGAGTTCCGCCGCCGCAAGCCTTTGTAGCCACCAAAAATCTCTCGGGAGCCCGTTCCGGCACCCTGCCGGAGGGGGATCCCATCACCGGTGGCCATCTTCATCATCCCGGCGCTATCCATGACGAGGAGGGAGTAGTTCACCCTTGGGGCTGAGGGTATGTACTAGTAGCTATGTGTTTGATCTCTCTCTCTCTCGTGTTCTCTCTCGTGTTCCCTCTATGGCACGATCTTGATGTATCCCGAGCTTTGCTATTGTAGTTGGATCTGATGATGTTTCTCCCCCTCTACTCTCTTGTGATGAATTGAGTTTCCCCTTTGAAGTTATCTTTTCAGATTGAGTCTTTTATGAGAACACTTGATGTATGTCTTGGTGATCAAGTTGCGGGTTTCGTGACATTGGGAACCTATGCATAGGGGTTGGCACATGCTCTTGACTCTCCGGTAGTAGCTTTGGGGCAGTCTTTGAAGTACTTTTATGTTGGTTGGATGAATCTGAGATTGCGTGACGCATATCGTATAATCATGCCCACGGATACTTGAGGTGACAATGGAGTATCTAGGTGACATTAGGGTTTTGGTTGATTTGTGTCTTAAGGTGTTATTCTAGTACGAACTCTTTTATAGATCGATCCGAAAGAGTAACTTTGAGGTGGTTTCGTACCCTACCATAATCTCTAGGTTTGTTCTCCGCTACTAGTGGCTTTGGAGTCACTCTTTGTTGCATGTTGAGGGCTTGTTATATGATCTATCTATGTTATTATTGTTGAGAGAACTTGCACTAGTGAAAGTATGAACCCTAGGCCTTGTTTCCTACCATTGCAATACCGTTTACGCTCTCTTTTACCACTTGTTACCTTGGTGTTTTTATAATTTCAGATTACAAAAACAGAAGGTTGTGTAGTAGACATCAAGCTCTTTTCTGGCGTCGTTGCCGGGGAGGTTAGCGCTTGAAGGTATATCTTTAGATCTTGCAATCGAATCTTTTTGTTTCTTTTTTGAGTCCTGTTCAAGAATTCATCCGATTAACTAGTTAACTTGCCGAATAATCCCTAATCATAGGGTCATCGAGTAGCCGAGAAACTGATAAATCATACGATTAATTGATTAAATGGCCGATTAACTTGCCGATTAGCCTATTAATCCCCTACTCGCCAGCCAACCGAGCAGTTACCAGTTAACGATTTCCTCAACAATGTGTTTTAGCACTAGTCTAGTTTATAAAAGAAAATTACAAAAAAATGGAATTAAGTTTGTCTCATACGCTTCACCTTTTTAATATATTTCGTGAGTATGATGGAAAGGATAATTGTGCTCAAGTGCTAGAAGAAGAAATCTCTAAATTCTTTGGCACTAAATATTTGAATGATGAGCATGATTGCAATGTTGTTAGTACGAATTCTTTGAATATCCATGATGCTAATGATGATTGCACTAGTTATGATGAAAATGTCTCCTATAAACATGTCAATTTTTGTGGAGTGCATTGTGTTTGTAAGTACACACCAAATAGGGAAGATAGATATTGCAAGAGCCTTAAGTACTTAGAAACCAAATTGTTGCAAGAAGAGCTAGATGAATGTGCTGAAAGATTCAATATTTATAGTACCCCTTGTGAACTTTGCAATGAACATGGTCATTTAAAGCTCCAATGCTATTTGTTTCATGATCAAGTCGTTTCCAAATATCATGATAATTTGATTACCTTTGAGCATCATAAAGAGCTTAGCCTTCTTTTGGGTTATGAAGAAATGAAACGTATAACTGAGGGTATTCCAAAATTTAATCTTGATAGATTTTTTCATTTTGATCTAGAGGATATTTATATGTTTTGTGTGGAGAATTGCATTGAAAATCTTTATATTGCCAATTACATAAAGAAAAGAAAGCAAATAGAAGATGATGAGAATACTAATGAAAGGGAAGAGACTTCCCAATATCCTCCTATTATTTCTCATGATGAATCAGGTAACGAGGGGGAGCTTTCTATTCAACCAATCTCATCAATAAGGAGCTCAAAGAGGAAGGTTAAACCCACACATAATGTGAAGAAGAAAAAGAAAAGAAGGAGCAACAAAGGTAGAAAGGTATCCCTCGCAAATGATGTTGCTCCTACTACTCATTGTGATGATGATAATTGTTTTACTATTGGTGCTACCCATATTTTTAATGATGAGAGTGATTATGCTTATGATATGAAAGGGCCCAAGCTTGGGGAAGCTATTTTTGATGAGTATGAAATATTTGAGAATATATCTGCTGAAATTAATGTTTGTCCCAAGCATGGGGATGCTATGTTTAGTGAAGATGATATTTTTAGCATCCCATGTTTTGATATGCAAAGTTGTTATGATGATAGCATGCCTCCTACTTATGATGATTATATTGATGAAAGTGGGTTTGGAAGAGTGTCAAATTTAGGAAGTAGTGATCCCACTATTTTGGAGGATGTTGAATCTTATTGTGATGAACATGAAAGTGCATTTGGAAGAGTGTCAACTTTATTTAGTGATTCCACTATCTTGGGAGATGTTTCAATCGATTATGATGAGAACGAAGTTGCTACTTATGATGATTATTGTGATGAAACTTATGCCATAAAAATTAGTGATGATTATATTTAAAAATCTTTTCATGATTATGATTACCCTTTTTCTGAACATTACTCTTTTAATGTGGAGACAATTTTTAGTGTTCAAGTTTCTTATGATACTCCCACTATTCCGAATGAGAAGAAATTTGCTTATGTGGAGAGTAGTAAATTTTGTATGCAAATAGATCATGAAAAGAATGCTTTAGGTGCTGGTTATATTGTTGAATTCATCCATGATGCTACTGAAAATTATTATGAGGGAGGAATATATGCTTGTAGGAATTGCAATAATGTCAAGTTTCCTCCCTATGTGCTTAAAGTTTTGAAGCTATGCTTGTTTTACCTTCCTATGCTTGTTGATATTGTTACCATAAGTTGGTTGCTCACAAAATCCCTATGCATAGTAAGTGGGTTAGGCTTAAATGTGCTAGTCATATGCTTCATGATGCTCCCATTATGTTTCAATTTTTATATTTTATGTGAGCATCATTGTCATCATCATGCCTAGCTAGAAAGGCATTAAAGAAAAGCGCTTGTTGGGAGACAATCCAATATTTATCCTTACTGTTTTTGTGTGTACACATGATTATGCTTCTGTATTAATCATGTTTTATAGCTTTTGTTTCAATAAGTGCCAAGTAGAACCTTTGGGAAGACTTGGGTGAAGTTTATGTGATCTTGCTGTGAAAAACAGAAACTTTAGTGCTCACAAGATTAGCTGCCATTTTTTACTGGAGAGTGATTTTAGGTTGATTCTTTTTGAAGATGATTAATAGATAAATTTCTCAGGTCCATCAATCTATTTCATAATTTTTGGGGTTCCAGAAGTATACGTTTGATACAGATTACTACAGACTGTTCTGTTTTTGACAGATTCTGTTTTCATTGTGTTGTTTGCTTATTTTGATGCATCTATGGCTAGTATTAAGTGGTATGAATCATAGAGAAGTTGGAGTACAGTTGATATTACACCAATATGAATTTAGAATGAGTTCATTACAGTACCTAGGTGGTGATTTATTTTCTTATACTAACGGAGCTTATGAGTTTTGTTTTGAGTTTTGTGTGGTTGAAGTTTTCAAGTTTTGGGTAAAGATTCGATGGACTATGGAATAAGGAGTGGTAAGAGCCTAAACTTGGGGATGACCAAGGCACCCCAAGGTAATATTCAAGGACAACCAAGAGCCTAAGATTGGGGATGCCCCGGATGACATCCCCTCTTTTGTCTTCGTTTATCGGTAACTTTACTTGGAGCTATATTTTTATTCACCACATGATATGTGTTTTGCTTGGAGAATAATTTTATTCTGTTAGTTTTTGCTTGCAGTTAGTTAGAATAATATTTTGCATCTTTAGTTTCAATAAAAAAGTCAAGGATAGCCTTTACCATGCTTATTTTGCTAGTATACATGTTGCTGTTTGAAAACAAAAAGTTTACCGCTGTTGCAAAAATTCCCTATAAAAGTCAGAGAATGGTATAACATTGAATCTTTTTGCATATTAATATCTGATAAATTTATTACAGTGTTAAATTTAGTTCATAATTTTTGGAGTCAGGGAAGTATTGATACTCTTGCATTCTTTACAGACTGTACTGTTTTGGCAGATTGCTGTTATGGTTGCATTGTTTGCATATGTTTGCTTGTTTAATGATTCTATTTGAGGATAGGAGTATTAATTATGCAGAGGTATTTAGTATTCAATGTTGAATAATAATTTAAGTTTTTTTGCAGTATAAAATGATAAGGTTTTGCATTGGTTTATACTAACCTATCTCACGAGTTCTCGTTGAGTTTGTTGTGAATGAAGCTTTTGATAAAAAGAGAAACCATGATATGAGAGGAATTAAGGAGACATAAAAGCTCAAGGTTGGGGATTCCCAAGGCACCCCAAGATAATATTTCAAGAAGTCTCAAGCATCTACGCTTGGGGATGCCCCGGTAGGCATCCCACCTTTCTTCTTCAACAACTATCGGTTAGTATCGGTTGAGCCTAAGTTTTTGCTTCTTCACATGAGTTGTGCTATCCTTGCAATGTAGTTTCCTTTATCTTTGCTTTCTGTTTGAATAAAGTATCAATATATGAAATTATTAAATGGGAGAGTCTTCACATAGTTGCATAATTATTCGACTACTCATTGATCTTCACTTATATCTTTCAGAGTAGTTTGTCATTTGCTCTACTACTTCACTTATATCTTTTAGAGCACGGTGGTGGATTTGTTTTAAAGAAACTATTGATCTCTCATGCTTCACTTAGATTATTTTGAGAGTCGTTAATAGCATGGTAATTTTCTTAATGTTAATATACTTGGTATTCAAGGTATGTGAAACTTTCTTTTGAGTGCATTGAATACTAAGATAAGTTTGATGCTTGATAATTGTTTTGAGGTATGGAGGTCATAATATCAAAGTCGTGCTAGTTGAGTAGTTGTGAATTTGAGAAATGCTTGTGTTGAAGTTTGCAAGTCCCGTAGAATGCACGTATGGTTAAAGTTGTGTAACAAATTTGAAACATGAAGTGTACCTGGCTTGTGCATCCTTATGAGTGGCGGTCGGGGACGAGCGATAGTCTTTTCCTACCAATCTATCACCCTAGGAGCATGCGCGTAGTACTTGATTTTTGATGACTTCTAAATTTTTGCAATAAGTATATGAGTTCTTTTGACTAATGTTGAGTCCATGGATTATACGCACTTTTACCTTTCCGCCTTTGCTAGCCTCTTCGGTACCGTGCATTGCCCTTTCTCACCTTGAGAGTTGGTGCAAACTTTGCCGGTGCATCCAAACCCCATGATACAATACGCTCTATCACACATAAACCTCCTTATATCTTCCTCAAAACAGCCACCATACCTAGCAATCATGGCATTTCCATAGCCATTCCGAGATATATTGCCATGCAACTTCCATCATCATATTCATTACATACATTACTTATGTCATATTGCTATTGCATGATCATGTAGTTGACATCGTATTTGTGGCAAAGCCACAATGCATTATTTTTCATGCATGTCACTCTTGATTCATTGCACCATCCCGATACACTGCCGGAGGCATGCATATAGAGTCATACCTTGTTCTAAGTTTCGAGTTGTAATCATTATGTTGTAACCAATAGAAGTGTGATGATCATTATTATTAGAGCATTGCCCAAACAAAAAAAGAGAGAAAGGCCAAAAGAAAAGAAAAAAAGGAAGGCCCAAAAAAAGAAAATAAATAAAAAGGGCAATGCTACTATCTCTTTTTCCACACTTGTGCTTCAAAGTAGCACCTTGTTCTTCATGTAGTGAGTCTCATATATTGTGCTTCAAAGTAGAACCTTGTTCTTCATGTAGTGAGTCTCGTAAGTTGTCTTTTTTATACTAGTGGCAATTTTTCATTATAGAACTTGGCTTGTATATTCCTACGATGGGCTTCCTCAAATGCCCTAGGTCTTCATGAGCAAGCAAGTTGGATGCACACCCACAAGTTTTCTTTTGTTGAGTATTCATAGCTCTAGTGCATCCGTTGCATGGCAATCCCTACTCCTCATGTTGACATCAATTAATGAGCATCTCCATAGCCCGTTGATTATCCTCGCCAATGTGAGACTTTCTCCATTTTTTGCCTTCTCCACACAATCCCCTTCATCATATTCTATTCCACCCATAGTGCTATATCCATGGCTCACGCTCATATATTGCGTGAAGGTTGAAAAAGTTAGAGATTATTTAAGTATGAAACAATTGCTTGGCTTGTCATTGGTGGTATAGAAGTTGGGAACATCTTTGTGTGACGAAAATGAAGCATAGCCTAACTATATGATTTTGTAGGGACGAACTTTCTGTAGCCATGCTATTTTGAGAAGAAATGATTGCTTTGATTACTATGCTTGAAGTATTATTATTTTTATGTCAATATGAACTTTTGTCTTGAATCTTTCAGATCTGAATATTCATACCACAATTAAGAAGATTTACATTGAAATTATGCCAAAGTATCACTCCGCATCAAAAATTCTTTTTTATCATTTACCTACTCGAGGACGAGCAGGAATTAAGCTTGGGGATGCTTGATACGTCTCCAACGTATCTATAATTTTTGATTGCTCCATGCTACTTTATCTACTATTTTAGGCAATATTGGGCTTTATTATCCACTTTTATATTATTTTTGGGACTAACCTATTAACCGGAGGCCCAGCCCAGATTTGCTATTTTATGCCTATTTCAGTGTTTCGAGGAAAAGGAATATCAGACGGAGTAAAAACGGAACGAAATCAACTGGAGAAGTTAATTTGCAAGGAAACCCACCTGATGGACTTGGAGTGCATGTCGGGGAAGTAGGGAGGTGCCCACGAGGGTGGGGGGCGCGCCCCCTGCCTCGTGGCCCCCCCTTCGGTCCACCGACGTACTTCTTTCACCCATATATACCTACGTACCCTAAAACTTCCAGAACAGAAGATAGATCGGGAGTTCCGCCGCCGCAAGCCTGTGTAGCCACCAAAAACCTCTCGGGAGCCCATTCCGGCACCCTGCCGGAGGGGGATCCCATCACCGGTTGCCATTTTCATCATCCCGGTGCTATCCATGAGGAGGAGGGAGTAGTTCACCCTCGGGGCTAAGGGTATGTACTAGTAGCTATGTGTTTGATCTCTCTCTCTCTCTCTCTCTCTCTCTCTCGTGTTCTCTCTCGTGTTCCCTCTATGGCACGATCTTGATGTATCCCGAGCTTTGCTATTGTAGTTGGATCTTATGATGTTTCTCCCCCTCTACTCTCTTGGGATGAATTGAGTTTCTCCTTTGAAGTTATCTTTTCAGGTTGAGTCTTTTATGAGAACACTTGATGTATGTCTTGGTGATCAACTTGCGGGTTTCGTGACATTGGTAACCTATGCATAGGGGTTGGTGCACCTTCTTGACTCTCCGGTAGTAGCTTTGGGGCACTCTTTGAAGTACTTTTATGTTGGTTGGATGAATCTGAGATTGTGTGACGCATATCGTATAATCATGCCCATAGATACTTGAGGTGACAATGGAGTATCTAGGTGACATAAGGGTTTTGGTTGATTTGTGTCTTAAGGTGTTATTTTAGTACGAACTCTTTTATAGATCGATCCGAAAGAATAACTTTGAGGTGGTTTTGTACCCTACCATAATCTCTATGTTTGTTCTCCGCTATTAGTAGCTTTGGAGTGACTCTTTGTTGCATGTTTAGGGCCTGTTATATGATCTATCTATGTTATTATTGTTGAGAGAACTTGCACTAGTGAAAGTATGAACCCTAGGCCTTGTTTCCTACCATTGCAATACCGTTTACGCTCACTTTTACCACTTGTTACCTTGCTGTTTTTATAATTTTAGATTGCAAAAACCTTTATCTACTATCCATATTGCACTTGTATCACCATCTCTTCGCCGACCTAGTGCACCTATACAATTTACCATTGTATTGGGTGTGTTGGGGACACAAGAGACTCTTTGTTATTTGGTTGCAGGGTTGTTTGAGAGAGACCATCTTCATCCTACTCCTCCTACGGATTGATAAACCTTAGGTCGTCCACTTGATGGAAATTTGCTATTGTCCTACAAACTTGTGCACTTGCAGGCCCAACAACGTCTACAAGAAGAAGGTTGTGTAGTAGACATCAGCTTGCGAAGCCTGCCAATTCCACGCCAAGCAGATCCATCAGTCGGCTCAGGGCCTGCAGACCATACCCCTCTCGTGGCCGTTCACAGTTTGGGGGCTGGACATCTTGGGCCCGTTCCGTCGGGCGCTAGGGGGCTATCGCTACCTCTACGTTAATATCGACAAATTCACCAAGTGGGCTGAGGTGGAAGCTGTCCCCACCATCCCAGCAGGCTCGGAAGTCAAGTTCATCAAGGGCCTCATGAGCCGATTCGGAGTGCCTAATCGCATCATCACCGACAATGGTTCACAATTCACCAGCAATCTCTTCAAAACATATTGTGCTAACCTTGGAACGCAGATATGCTACGCTTCGGTGGCGCACCCTCGGAGCAACGGTCAGGTTGAGCGAGCCAATGCGGAGGTCCTGAAGGGCCTCAAAACCAGAACCTTCAAGAAGAAGCTGGAGGCCTGCGGTAGGGGCTGGTATGATGAGTTCTAGTCTATGTTGTGGTCCATCTGCACGACCACAACCAAGTCGACTGGCGAAACTCCATTCTTCCTCGTCTACAGAGCGGAGGCGGTCCTCCCTCACGGGGTCAAGCGTCGCTCCGCACGTGTCCTGGCGTTCGACAAAGCGCAGCAAGACGCCATGCGGGGGACGGATCTTGTTCTGGGGGAGGAACACTGTCGGGAGGCCGCGCTTCGGGCGGCAAGATACCAGCAGGCGCTGCGGCGATACCATTGCCGCAACATCCGCCCTAGGACTCTCGAGGTAGGAGACCTCGTGCTCAGGCGGGTGCTCTCTAGGGAGGGGCTGCATAAGCTCTCTCCCATGTGGGAGGGCCCGCTCAAGTTTGTTCATGTTTCCAGGCCCGGCTCCACACGCTTGGAGACTCAGGAGGGGGTGCCCATCCCGAATGTGTGGAACATTCAGCACCTCCTGTCAGGACCCCGACTCAATGCCACATCGATCTAGCATGTAACAACTCATATCACTTTGCGGCCTCACGCACGGTATTCCCACGGGTCTCGCCTTACCTTTGCCCGGGACCGTTTGCGTCTTTTGGCACACGTATATGATAGTGTCGCTAGCATCCATATGATAAGGAGCCCGGGCTGACATGGCTAGTCGTAAACCCAAAGTGGCCCAAACTTACAGGGACAGGCATCCATGACCCAACATCGAACGTGTCGGTCATCAGCGAGTGAATCCAGGCTGTAGCACTGGGCTAGCAGGACTCCGGTGAACCGGGCTGTAGCGGGCTAACAGGACTCCGGTATTCATCGCGTGACATTTCCCCGAAGGGACAGACACAGGAACGAAGAAGGACACATGCCGGCCAGCCTAAGTCTTCCGGAGCAGTAGCAAGCTACCATGGCTCAGTGGAAACACTAGGAGACATTTCCCGGTAAGAGAGGCTACTAAGGATAAACAACTAGATAGCCAGATCCCACACATACCAAGCATTTCAATAACATACACACAATATGCTTGATATGTGCAAATACAACATGGCATCACAACATGACTCTACGACTCAAGTATTTATTCAATAGGCTCCGAGGAGCGAGATATTACAAACAGGGGTCTCACGACCCAACATTCAGAGCATACAAGTCAAAACACAAGCGGAAGCTATCATGTCTGAGTACAGACATCTAGAAATGAAAAAGGCTGAGAAGCCTGACTATCTACCAGATCCTGCCGAGGGCTCAAGATCGTAGCTGAGGTAACAAGCTAAACGTCGAAGTCCACGCGAAACTACTAGTGAGACCGAAGTCTCTCTGCAAAAACATAAAATAGGCAAACGTGAGTACAAATGTACCCAGCAAGACTTACATCAGAACTAACTACATATACATCATCAACAAAGGGGATAGTGGGGTTTAACTGCAGCAAGCCAGCTTTGACTCGGTGGCTATCCTGAACTACGACTGCAAGTAACTCTTTTGAGGTGGCGCACACGAGTCCACATGTTCACCATATCAATACACCACTATGGATCCGCTCTCGTCTCCCTACGAGAACGCCATCCATAGCACTCACGCTTATCTTGCGTATTTTAGAGTATCCACTTTCACTTGTCTATGAACTGATATAAGCAACCCAGAAGTCCTTTTCCGTGGACACGGCTATTCGAATAGATGATATTAACCCTGCAGGGGTGTACTTCTTCATACATGTTTCCACCACTTAGCGTCTGCACACGACATGTGCTTGGCAGACTTCAAGCGAAAGCCGACGTGGGTGTAGACCACGACCTACCTAAACACCTAAGTCTCTAGTCCAGGTTTATCGCCTATTCGGGTTCCATCCATGAGGAGATCCAGCCGGAGTTTCGCTCACAGCCCCAAACGATGTGAACAGGGTTCCCGAGATACCAAACGGGCATCCGGTACACCGTGCCACGTACATACCGCATCACAGCCCACCCCTACAGTCAGCGCTGTCCACGGCCTCCAGTAAGCTACAAACACCAGAAACTACTTGCAACTCCTGGACAGAGGACTAGGGTGAATAAGAAGTGGAGCGGGGTCATATTTCAGGGACCAATGTATGGTAGTAGCTGAATCATGGATCACAAACACAGAACTCAGTTCCTGAGGACGGCTGCAATGAGACAACCCACCATGTACTCCTACATGGCCTCTCACCGCTACCTTTACCAAATCGTGTTCACCACTTAGCTCACACACAGTAGGACATGTTCACACACCTCTGATTCATCCCTGATGAATCAGACCTGACTCAACTCTAAGCAGTAGCAGGCATGACAAACAAGCAAGAATGAGTAGGCACAACAGGGCTCAAACAACTCCTACTCATGCTAGTGGGTTTCATCTATTTACTGTGGCAATGACAGGTCATGCAGAGGATAAAGGGGTTCAACTACCGCAGCAGGTAACAGATGAATCGGTGTTGTCCTAATGCATTAAAAGAGAGCAGGAGCGAGAGAGTAGGATTGTATCGGAATGAACAAGGGGGTTTTGCTTGCCTGGCACTTCTGAAGATAACATTGAGTCTTCATCAGTGTCAACGATCACATCATCAGTATCACGTCTATCGAGAGGGGACAAATACCGGCGACACGGAAGGGAACACAATCAATGCAATGCACAATATGATGCATGATCATGACATGGCAAAATGAATGTGTTTTGGGCTAATGCAACTAGCAACAGATTAAATGAAGTTGGTTTGAATACAAGATTCAAATTCAAACTCCATATGTGATTATTCAAATGCCATTTAATTGATTTGTGCTAAACAGCACCTATAAGTTGTTCTAACATGCATGAAAATGGTACAGATGGATTCCTTGAATTTTTCTGATAATTTTTCATATATAATTTATTTAATTTGGAGTTACGGTTAAATTTCTATGAATTTTAGAAGTTTTAGGCATTTTTCTGGAATTTCAGAATTAAATTAAATCCAGAAAGCATTACTGCGTCAG
Organism: Triticum aestivum; assembly: GCF_018294505.1. NCBI lineage: Eukaryota > Viridiplantae > Streptophyta > Magnoliopsida > Poales > Poaceae > Triticum > Triticum aestivum. The sequence continues at coordinate 615,101,143 of NC_057810.1, read as the reverse complement.
CATGACGTTGGCATGACGTCAGCAAGTCAACAGGGGCCGGCTCGGGTCAAACCTGACGTGTGGGGTCCACACGTCAGTGACACAGGGGCTAATCCCGCGTTGACCCGGGCTTTGACTCGCTACGGGGCCCACTGTCAGTGTCACAGGGTTAGTTAACAGGGTCATTAGCCCCTAACGACGACGCCACGTCAGCACGCCGGAGACCCGCCGACGGCGACCACAGAACACGGCGAGGCACGCCGGACTTGCGCTAGAGGCGTCAGTTTGGCGCGCTGAGGGCACCAGGGGATGGCCCTTGCTCCCGCGCATCCAGAGGACCGAGTGGGAGGTCGTGGGGTCGCCGGAACTCATGCCGGCGACGAGCTTTGGCGGCGAGGGTGTTCGGTGGTGCTCGGGCGTGTCGCTACGGTGCATCAGTGAGCAAATGGAGAGGCTGGGCAGCACCTGCTAGACATGGGGAGCACTAAGAGCAGCTCAGTGAGGCCAGGGGAGCACGGAGGCTATGCGTGCAGCAGCAATGGCGGACGGTGGCTTCGGTGCTCATGGGGAACGGCGCTACGGCACGGAGGGGAGCATGCTGAGTTAGGGGAGAGGGTCAGTGACTCACGGCGATGAAGAGGGGACGCTCGGCGAGGTCGGGGACGGTCCGGAGCCTGCGAATTTGACGAAGATGGCCGGCGGGTCCGAGGTAGAAGACGATGGCGATGGCGGCGATGCAGGGCTTCCGGAGGGCTGTGGATCGGTGGGGAGGAAGAGGGGGTCGAGGCGGAGCTCCTGGGTGCATCGGCGAGGCTAGGGGTGGCCAGTGGCCATGGGTACGGCGACGATGACGGCGAGCTCCGCTCGGTCGCGGGAGGGGAAAACAGAGGAGCGAGGGGGAGGGAGGTCCCGAGAGCGAGGGAGAAGTGAGAGGGGGTCGGGGACGTCTCCGTGGCGTCGCGAGGAAGTCGGGGAGGCTGCCACGGCGAAGCAGGAGGTGGCCGGCGTCGGCGCGCGTGCGTCCAGCACGCAGCTGCTTCGGGGCGAGGGGGAGGAAGATGACTGGCAGCTGGGCTGCACAGTAACGGGCCGCGCAGAAGCTGGGCCGGCTACAGGTAAGTGGCCCAGGTACGGGTCTTTCTCTCTCTCTCCTTTTCTAATTATCTCAGTTTTCTATTATTCTGTAAATTTAGGGCTTTATTAAAAATACTCAGACACTTTCAAAAATCATGAAACTAATCATGGCTACTGTTTAGAATATATCCAACAGTAAACATTTTAGTTTATGATTATTTGAGCATTTGAAATATTTAATAGCATTTAAATGCCCAAATGAAAATACTATATGATTTAATTCAGTGACCAAATATGTCCTGCAAAAATATAAACCATTTTTGGTAGATGCTTCCACCTCAAACCAGAAATGTTGAACATTTTTAGAGGACATTTTGAGTTCAATGAAAAAGGTTTTATTTTGACCCTAGTTGAATTCATTTGGTGCTAGGGCTTAGTCAATCCCCATCTCAGGTTTAAATGAAATTTAAACATGATGTAACACTCTAATGCATGTACTAGGCATTGTCAGAACTAGGGATGTGACAACTCACCCCCACTAAACAAGAATCTCGTCTCGAGATTCAAGCGTAGGGTAAGGTGAAAGGGGAACGCAAACTAGCATAATCTTCACGATCCAGTTGCACTTCAAATGGACGTTGATTCGTTCACCACCATTGTCTCGAAGTCTTGCTCTGAGAACTCCAACTAACATGACAACGAGAGGAAAAAAGAGACCCTAAAAGAATGGTTCTTCTCGAAGGTCGAACAACTCAGGATTAACTCACGGAATGAGACATAGCAACATCTCTCGAGCTGAGAGGCGAAGCACACATCCATAGGAATGGAGTGAAGCAGATGACGAAGGTTCACTAGGTAGACAACAATTCCACACTTAGGAAGGTGGTAAACGATTGTCAACGTAGCGAGGAGTTAAGTTGACATGACACCATAATGATGCACCTTAGGGAAGGTGACTCGAAGATATATCCCCTTAAGTGGCAAAAAGAATTACCTTTGATATAGAGATCATTGAGACTCTCTATATCAGCCTAAGGCAAATGACAGCAATCGATTGGCGGGGGTCGGTAGAATGGCATACTCGGACTTGGATGATGTGGATTACCTTGTTGAAGACAACGTAATGGATGAATTTGCTTACCACCGGAAATGGAAGAGACCCATGGTAGAATGGCACATTGGCGGTTCAAGCTAGGAACAAAATGCAAATGCTGGGAATGATTCTGGTAACTGGGGAAGAACCCAACAACAGAGAGTGAATTCACTGTTTGAAAAGATCATAGCATTGCCGAGGAAACTGAGAGCAATCCCAGTTAGTGCCGATGATAACACGTAGCGCTTGTGCATGCTCTCAAGAACTTGAGCATTTCCACAATCATCAAGGTTTTATCAACAACCGCGTCAAGGGTGCTGACAACACAACATACTACCATGATGAATAGCGATGGACGATGCAGATGCGAAGGAGGATAACACTTTCTCAGACTTCACCTTAGCGAGGCCAAGCAAATAAAATCTGGATGATCGACCGAGAGACATTTAGCACTCCGCTTCTAATGTTCTCCTTGATGTGCTAGTGTATCCCATTCATAGATATGGTTTGATATCTAGAACATCAAGTAAAAAGGTCGGACTTTGGAACACAGAAATCCATAGGGGCAACTAGGGAGTAATCCTACGAAATCCCTATGGGGAGGTGGCCAACTTCTTCAATCAAGATACTACAATAATAGGTCTTTCGGTTGGGTGGTGCTGGCCATGACATCCACTTTACCAGTTATCGAGGAACCAATATTATAGTTCTTGGGGAAATGTTCCAACCATCATATCTGCCTGAGATTCAGATCTGGTTGGTGTCAGGATATTGCAGACTCATCGAGTCTAGGAAGAAGAATGAAAGTTTGCAACACAAATCGATGAGATGACGTTGCGAGATTCTCGGGAGATGAACTACGATAGCAAGCTCCAAAACATGAGCTGGTTCTGCTACAAACATGTGAACACGTTGTCCCAGACAAGCATGCCCACATGGTAGTCTTACAATAAAACACTACCGAGTTCAGGAGGGGGAACCATCAACGAGGGTATCGAAGTTCTTACATAAGTCCGGATTAGCTCTTATGAAGGAACTCCTTCTCCTTGAACAAATCAACCAGTGGCTTGGTGTGCTAGGGATACATATAGATTGAAGGTTGCAAGTCTTCAAACCACAGCATTCTTCGCACGTGTGCATGACTGATTTGGAATGATTCCAAAGAAAGCAACATTGACTTTCTCGAATCCACGGCGGCAACTTGCATCAGATGCACATGAATTAAAGGAAGTCACTACCTTCATCCAAACATATGCTTCATGAGCTAGCATGAACAAATGCTTTCAAAAATTTCCAACACTAGCTTAATGCTCAACAAAATCATGGAGGAGATAAGGATGTTGTCAATGGGCTCAACAACAATTCATCCGGGTTTCCTTTTAAAAGGAATTCCATAGTTAAGTGAACACGGTGATAGCATTGGTCAGACCAAAGATGTAATGGTGTATGCTCGAGGGATCAACGACGAATAAGACAACATTACGGGTATCGTTGGTACTGATTTGATTTGACGATGGCCCACACTCAAATCAAAGGATTGATAAGACAATAGGTCCAACAACTGATCACAGGGACCAATCGATGAAGATATCATCTTTCTTCAACACACACTACACAAGGATATCCCTTTGGAACGAACTAAGTCAGGCAAGCTTTTATCTTCCAACTCTCCAAGTTGTTGTCTAGCTTAACCAACTAGCTCAGGGGTATCCAACACCGATTCTTGGAGAGAAAGTGGTTCACAAGAAACCAACTTGATCACGAGCTCAACATAACAGTCAGGTGACAGCCTGGTGATACTTTCAAGAAGATATTCGGAACATCACGAACCACCGATATGTTACTAAGCTCGAGAACAATCTCGCTTTTGAGGGCAAGACGATATGATCAAATGAGTGAGGACTTGACAAGATCCTAACTCATCAATCGAATGGTGCACCGAAATAAGGACTAGGTAGCACGATCAGTCTTAGAAGGATGATTCAAAAACCAACACGCTAAGAATGAAATTATTATCCTTTAACTACCAAGCAACGAGGTTGCTGGGAGTATTGATTTCACACATCACAATTCATTCGTCGGTATTCCGGTTGCATCAACACGAGGGCCGAGGAATGACTAATGATGGTGAGAAGTATCACTGTACCAAGAGTTCATAGGATGGTGTGCAATTCCTATAACAATCTCGATATAGAATAAGGTAATACTCCAAGGTAGAACAGAACCAAAAGCTGAATTGGCATTTGATCTGCGGAATACAACTACTTTGACCCAATCCTAGATATGGAAGAGGTACTGGAGTTTGTTTCTCCTAGTCATTCTGCGATAGAATGGCTTAACGGACCACAAGAGTAATAGGCATCGATAAACGAACGCATGCATACTCTTGACTATCAATTGATAGGCGAGGGTCGGAATGCAACTAAAGAGAACAACTCGAAGGAACATATAATTTTCTGAGTTGTGGATGCATAGATTAGTATGTCGAACCAAGTTTAACATATTTCTTCCGGATAACCCATGCAGAAAGGTAGAACTGGCAGAGTCACGATTTATGAATGGAGAACTCCTCAAGAATAATCCTGTTGTGATATTTCAGTTCAACGAGGAACTTCTGCCATAAGTAGTTCATGGTATTTGGAAGAAGAAGGTACCACGGACTTCAAGGACTATCGCAAAGGTTACTAATATCCTAAAGGCACTAACAATTACTATCAACATGAAGTAGGTAGAGTGAATCTCGGGTTCAAGAACCCAGGAATAGAATACCTACTACTAAGTAGCATCACGGGAGGCTTTCGAGAATGATGGCCAGAATCATCACACTGGGAACACAAATCATGGCTAAATTACTAGATGATCCCCTAAGACACCTAGGGTCATAATAATATCTCCAACATATATGTCAAGGTAACGGAGTACCTCAACTCACTGACTAGTGTGGTTAATCTGGCCCATGGGATCATTGAAACGGGAAGAAAGGATTTGCAAATGCATCAGACTACTTAGAAACCTGGGATGACTCGGACAGGATAACGGCTGTAAATGCTCAGAAAAGATTTGAGACATTCACAAAAATGGTGGCATAACCACTCAAAAGCACAATATCAAGGTTTCGAGATTAACAATTAACATACGGAAGATAGTAGGAACTGAACTGAGGCTTGAATCAACAATCTTATAAGTCTACGGATTAGTAACACGTGATCCTGATAGAAAGAAGAGATAGCCTAGTTCTTAATCCCCGTAGAAGAGAAGATGATGTCTCAGATCAGAAGGCCATGAGGTATAAGGAGTAAAAAGAGCCTTACGTTCCATCCCACAATCAATTCCCTTATATAACTAAAGAATTTCTAGACTCAACTTCGACCAGTTTGGCTTGGTAATCCTACAGGCAGTCAAGCTCTGATACCAACGCTGTCAGGACCCCGACTCAATGCCACATCGATCTAGCATGTAACACCTCATATCACTTTGCGGCCTCATGCATGGTATTCCCACGAGTGTCGCCTTACCTTTGCCCGGGACCGTTTGCGTCTTTTGGCACACGTATATGATAGTGTCGCTAGCATCCATATGATAAGGAGCCCGGGCTGACATGGCTAGTCGTAAACCCAAAGTGGCCCAAACTTACAGGGACAGGCATCCATGACCCAACATCGAACGTGTCGGTCATCAACGAGTGAATCAAGGCTGTAGCACTGGGCTAGCATGACTCCGGTGAACCGGGCTGTAGCGGGCTAACAGGACTCCGGTATTCATCGCGTGACATTTCCCCGAACGGACAGACACAGGAACGAAGAAGGACACATGCCGGCCAGCCTAAGTGTTCCGGAGCAGTAGCAAGCTACCATGGCTCGGTTGAAACACTAGGAGACATTTCCCGGTAAGAGAGGCTACTAAGGATAAACAACTAGATAGCCAGATCCCACACATACCAAGCATTTCAATAACATACACACAATATGCTTGATATGTGCAAATACAACATGGCATCACAACATGACTCTACGACTCAAGTATTTATTCAATAGGCTCCGAGGAGCGAGATATTACAAACAGGGGTCTCACGACCCAACATTCAGAGCATACAAGTCAAAACACAAGCGGAAGCTATCATGTCTGAGTACAGACATCTAGAAATGAAAAAGGCTGAGAAGCCTGACTATCTACCAGATCCTGCCGAGGGCACAAGATCGTAGCTGAGGTAACAAGCTAAACGTCGAAGTCCACGCGAAACTACTAGTGAGACCGAAGTCTCTCTGCAAAAACATAAAATAGGCAAACGTGAGTACAAATGTACCCAGCAAGACTTACATCAGAACTAACTACATATACATCATCAACAAAGGGGATGGTGGGGTTTAACTGCAGCAAGCCAGCTTTGACTCGGTGGCTATCCTGAACTACGACTGCAAGTAACTCTTTTGAGGTGGCGCACACGAGTCCACATGTTCACCATATCAATACACCACTATGGATCCGCTCTCGTCTCCCTACGAGAACGCCATCCATAGCACTCACGCTTATCTTGCGTATTTTAGAGTATCCACTTTCACTTGTCTATGAACTGATATAAGCAACCCAGAAGTCCTTTTCCGTGGACACGGCTATTCGAATAGATGATATTAACCCTGCAGGGGTGTACTTCTTCATACATGTTTCCACCACTTAGCGTCTGCACACGACATGTGCTCGGCAGACTTCAAGCGAAAGCCGACGTGGGTGTAGACCACGACCTACCTAAACACCTAAGTCTCTAGTCCAGGTTTATCGCCTATTCGGGTTCCATCCATGAGGAGATCCGGCCGGAGTTTCGCTCACAGCCCCAAACGATGTGAACAGGGTTCCCGAGATACCAAACGGGCATCCGGTACACCGTGCCACGTACTTACCGCATCACAGCCCACCCCTACGGTCAGCGCTGTCCACGGCCTCCAGTAAGCTACAAACACCAGAAACTACTTGCAACTCCTGGACAGAGGACTAGGGTGAATAAGAAGTCGAGCGGGGTCATATTTCAGGGCCCAATGTATGGTAGTAGCTGAATCATGGATCACAAACACAGAACTCAGTTCCTGAGGACGGCTGCAATGAGACAACCCACCATGTACTCCTACATGGCCTCTCACCGCTACCTTTACCAAATCGTGTTCACCACTTAGCTCACACACAGTAGGACATGTTCACACACCTCTGATTCATCCCTGATGAATCAGACTTGACTCAACTCTAAGCAGTAGCAGGCATGACAAACAAGCATGAATGAGTAGGCACAACAGGGCTCAAACAACTCCTACTCATGCTAGTGGGTTTCATCTATTTACTGTGGCAATGACAGGTCATGCAGAGGATAAAGGGGTTCAACTACCGCAACAGGTAACGGATGAATCGGTGTTGTCCTAATGCATTAAAAGAGAGCAGGAGCGAGAGAGTAGGATTGTATCGGAATGAACAAGGGGGTTTTGCTTGCCTGGCACTTCTGAAGATAACATTGAGTCTTCATCAGTGTCAACGATCACATCATCGGTATCACGTCTATCGAGAGGGGACAAATACCGGCAACACAGAAGGGAACACAATCAATGCAATGCACAATATGATGCATGATCATGACATGGCAAAATGAATGTGTTTTGGGCTAATGCAACTAGCAACAGATTAAATGAAGTTGGTTTGAATACAAGATTCAAATTCAAACTCCATATGTGATTATTCAAATGCCATTTAATTGATTTGTGCTAAACAGCACCTATAAGTTGTTCTAACATGCATGAAAATGGTTCAGATAGATTCCTTGAATTTTTCGGATAATTTTTCATATATAATTTATTTAATTTGGAGTTACGGTTAAATTTCTATGAATTTTAGAAGTTTTAGGCATTTTTCTGGAATTTCAGAATTAAATTAAATCCAGAAAGCATTACTGCGTCAGCATGACGTTGGCATGACGTCAGCAAGTCAACAGGGGCCGGCTCGGGTCAAACCTGACGTGTGGGGTCCACACGTCAGTGACACAGGGGCTAATCCCGCGTTGACCCGGGCTTTGACTCGCTATGGGGCCCACTGTCAGTGTCACAGGGTTAGTTAACAGGGTCATTAGCCCCTAACGACGACGCCACGTCAGCACGCCGGAGACCCACCGACGGCGACCACAGAACACGGCGGGGCACACCGGACTTGCGCTAGAGGCGTCAGTTTGGCGCGCTGAGGGCACCAGGGGATGGCCCTTGCTCCCGCGCATCCAGAGGACCGAGTGGGAGGTCGTGGGGTCGCCGGAACTCATGCCGGCGACGAGCTTTGGCGGCGATGGTGTTCGGTGGTGCTCGGGCGCGTCGCTACGGTGCATCAGTGAGCAAATGGAGAGGCTGGGCAGCACCTGCTAGACATAGGGAGCACTAAGAGCAGCTCAGTGAGGCCAGGGGAGCACGGAGGCTATGCGTGCAGCAGCAATGGCGGACGGTGGCTTCGGTGCTCGTGGGGAACGGCGCTACGGCACGGAGGGGAGCATGCTGAGTTAGGGGAGAGGGTCAGTGACTCACGGCGATGACGAGGGGACGCTCGGCGAGGTCGGGGACGGTCCGGAGCCGGCGAATTTGACGAAGATGGCCGGCGGGTCCGAGGTAGAAGACGACGGCGATGGCGGCGATGCAGGGCTTTCGGAGGGCTGTGGATCGGTGGGGAGGAAGAGGGGGTCGAGGCGGAGCTCCTGGGTGCATCGGCGAGGCTAGGGGTGGCCGGTGGCCATGGGTACGGCGACGATGACGGCGAGCTCCGCTCGGTCGCGGGAGGGGAAACAGAGGAGCGAGGGGGAGGGAGGTCCAGAGAGCGAGGGAGAAGTGAGAGGGGGTCGGGGACGTCTCCGTGGCGTCGCGAGGAAGTCGGGGAGGCTGCCACGGCGAAGCAGGAGGTGGCCGGCGTCGGCGCGCGTGCGTCCAGCACGCAGCTGCTTCGGGGCGAGGGGGAGGAAGATGACTGGCAGCTGGGCTGCACAGTAACGGGCCGCGCAGAAGCTGGGCCGGCTACAGGTAAGTGGCCCAGGTACGGGTCTTTCTCTCTCTCTCCTTTTCTAATTATCTCAGTTTTCTATTATTCTGTAAATTTAGGGCTTTATTAAAAATACTCAGACACTTTCAAAAATCATGAAACTAATCATGGCTACTGTTTAGAATATATCCAACAGTAAACATTTTAGTTTATGATTATTTGAGCATTTGAAATATTTAATAGCATTTAAATGCCCAAATGAAAATACTATATGATTTAATTCAGTGACCAAATATGTCCTGCAAAAATATAAACCATTTTTGGTAGATGCTTCCACCTCAAACCAGAAATGTTGAACATTTTTAGAGGACATTTTGAGTTCAATGAAAAAGGTTTTATTTTGACCCTAGTTGAATTCATTTGGTGCTAGGGCTTAGTCAATCCCCATCTCAGGTTTAAATGAAATTTAAACATGATGTAACACTCTAATGCATGTACTAGGCATTGTCAGAACTAGGGATGTGACACCTCCGGAGGATTTACCCTTGAAGCAAGGCCCAGCGCCTGGGAAAAAGGCCCGGAGCCTGGGAAGAAGGCCAATGCCTATGAAGCTTATCGCTTAGAGGAAAGGCCCAGTGCCTGTGAAGAAGGCCAATGCCTGTGAAGCTCGACCCTCCCCAAGAAAAGGCCCGGTACCTGTGAAGAAGGCCAATGCCCCTGAAGCTCACCGCCCATGACACTCTCACGTAATAATGAGTTGGGGATGTACATGCCCTGGAGTCTCCGGAGTGCCGCCCCTGGGCCTTGGGGGCTCCCGCCCACGCCCAGTGGCAGCACTTAGCTCCGCGCTGGTGAGAAGACGTCGAAGACTAGACTAGGTGCTGGACGCGGCTTTTCATTTGTTTTCTGCATTTGGCTGTTCATCTTTGTTTGGAACTTTAGTTGGAGTTTCTTTTGGTTCTGTGCGCCGTCCCCGGCCTATGTTTTCCTTATTTTACCGCTCACCTGATTCTCCTTTCCTTTCGTAACCCTCACGAGGGGGGCTTCGCGGGCGCCCTTGCGAGTGTCTTCTAGGTAAATTTCATGAGGTTTCCCAACCAAGGTTCACAGCAGGAGCACTCGTCCTGGTCCATGCCCCACGGGCATCGCAGCACGAATGTAGGACCCAAGCTGGCCACACACGCAACTAGGGGACGGAGCCTATCCCTCCAGCTAATTTTTGAAGGCCTCAAGACGCACAACAAGGCCTCTGGCCGGAGCCTCCCGAGGCAAAGGCCGCAATGAATCCCCCACCAAGCTAAGTTATTCCTACACATGAGCATGCAATACAGTAACATGGAAATGATAGGAACAACATGATAATTAAAGGCAACAGTCTAGCACGCCCCCACGGGGCTACACACTCTTCTCTCTATGTAGGTAAAGCAAAATGGGCACAACTCGCCCGGCGAGAGCCCGCAGAAGAGGATCCGCATCACCCTCCGGAGCTCAAGCGGACCCCTCCTCACGCTTCACCGAGGCGCGGCGATAGGACGATCTGACGTTTCCCTCAAAGAGGGCGCGGCGGCTGGTCACGGCCGCCGCTGGAGGAGCTGCCGCCAGAAGGGGAGTCACTGAAGCTTGGCGAGCCGTGGGCATCGCCTGGCATGGGCCCGCCCTCGTCTTCGCTGCTACCATTGCCAAGGCTGAGCACCCGGTCGTCATCATCACCTTCAGGGAAGCACCCGGCGCGGCGACCGTCCTCACCAAACAACCTCACAAAGAGGCTGGCATCGCCGTCGAACTTGAAGTAAAGGGTGCACCACTGGCCTAGGCCACAAGCACGAGCAAACGTCTACCATCTGCAAGTCAGGGCCACGTTCCCGGCGATAGAGACCTCGACCACCACCCAAGAGGCTCTTCTGCAGTAGCCGTCCTCCTGAAGCTAGAGCCCGCCAGTGGCACCGGCCTGCAGCTCACCGGCAAAGAAGCGAGGGAGCTGAAGCCAGGTACCGGCCGGATCCTCCGACAAAACAACGAACTCCGGCATCACCTCCGCCGAGTGGAAGCGCGGGCGGGGAGGCCGTGCGGCCATGGCGCGCCTCCCCCCGTCAATCGGGCGGCCTTCACCAAGCAAGGGACTGTCGCTGCTGCGGCCGCGAGCAGCCACCACGGGAATCACAGGATGCTTGCGGGGCGACCTCGGCCGCGCTTGGACGGAGGGGAGCCGGGCCCCTCCTGACGAGCCTTCCCGTTCTCTGCGGCCGAAAACTTCTTCATAGGCACCATAAGATACGACAAGCTGGTGGAAAGGGAGCAAGGAGGAAGAGGCAAAGCAAAGAGAGATAAGCTGGGAGGGCTCACGCCGTCCCGTACTTATAGCCGGAGGATGCCAACCGTCGACCTCCACGATCGTAGGTAATCATGACTCACTTTGCATATCGGGACCTGTCAAGTCGAACGGTTGCCGAGGCGTCGTGGGGAAGCGGAGACGCCCATGTCCAATCAACCGCCACTCGGTGCCCAAGGCCGCAAGCTGTTGGAGCCCGCGGCACTTCGCACTTGCCACTTCGCTTCTCTACTAAGCCAAGTCCGGGTGCGCCTTGGGCCTGGGGGCTACTGTCGGCGTTTTGGGAATGGGGGTCCCCAGACTTGCCTGCCTGCGGCCTGCGTCGTGGCTCGAGTGATGGCCCAACGTGGCCCATCTTCATCGACTCAAGCTCAAGACCCTCGCAAGGGGCCAAGCCACGTGTGGCAGACGATAGGAAGCTTCCTCAGGAGTGGCCTCACCAGGCAGGCTCGCGAGGAAGCGGAGTGATCAAGGGAAGGGTACCTCGCGAGGTGCTCATGACGCAAGCCATGACGATCGAGCCCAGGCGGGCGCCAGGCGGGCGCCGGCCTGGGCAGTGTCCTTGTTTCCTCTTTGGTGCAAATTAAGGGGGGAAGCGCAGGCGCGGAGTACCGAGGCTTCAAGTAAAGGTTGCCATTTCGGTGCAACGAGACCAAGACCAGCAGAGCGGCAGCATGGAGGTCACCATGGAGCCCAAGACGGCGCCATTGCCAGTGCCTTTGGCAGCCGAAGACCAACTTTAGTCAGGATGAGTTGTACTAGATGTTCCCCTTGAAAATGGCCGTTGTTGGCGCCCTTCCCGCTCAATATTTGAGGAAGAGGGCCAGGGCCTCTATATATAGGGCTAGCCGCCATAGTAGATGGAGGTGAGATCGATCCTTCCGAAGGACAACACCACCACAAGAACACCCCTCGCGAGGTTGTTCTTCCACTATATTGTTCATCATCAGCCCCTGAGGCAATCCACACACCACACACTTGAGTAGGGTATTACCCCACAATGGTGGCCTGAACCAGTATAAACCCTGTGTCCCTTGTGTTGTTCGTCTTGATAGTCTAGATCCTCAGTGAAGCGTTGGGACGTGTGTTGGTAGAGGAGAGATCTTCGCGTGCACCCCAGAGTTCGAACCTTAAGGGTCTGCCGGAACCCAACATCCGACAGCGCCATCTCCGAATCAGCCCAGTTCGAGCACTGAGTCTCAAACTCGGCCTGGATACTAGCCTCACTTTCATTTGCCTTCTGGAGGGCCGCCTTGTGACAATCCACCTAGTTAGCCAGCTCCTTAACCATACGGCCGCGCTCCCGGGCCAGCTTGCTGCACTCGTCCTCCTTGATGCGTAGCGCGGTTTGGGCTTCACCCAGCTGCTGCTACAAGGTGGCGTTGGCTCCTGTGAAGACAAGAAAGAAAATACGGTCAACAATCAACAAAGAAGACAAGAAGTTGCCAGGGAGATCCGTCCCGACTGCTCAGTAGTCGGCCCGAATCTCGGGGATTACACCCGGCGGGTGCACTAATGCGTCCCTGCAAGAGACAGAAGGTGGAGTGCTTACTCTGGCTCTCAGTCAAATCAGCGGTCTGTTGGGCCAGCTCCTAGACCTGGGAGTTGAAGGCGGCCACGCGGATGTTGTGACAATCCTGCAACGAAGACAACCGTAAAGAAAACAAGTCAGCACTCGAGCCTACTTGAAAGTTCCAGGCCGCCTCCTCAGCAGCTGGCATGGAACTCGGGGACTACACCCAGTGGGTGCACTAACGCGCCGCCACAGAAGATTACAAGAATCAAAAACAAGAAACATACCCGGATGACCACTCATGTTGCCAGTAACTCACGCGTATAATGCTGGAGAGCGGTGGCGTCAGCCTAGAGCCAGACCCGAACGTCCTATGCGCCCGTGTTCAGAACAGCCGTTCCGCCCCCAGGCGTCCACTCTGACGGAGCAGCACAGGTGGCCTCTACATCTGGGGCAAAGACACGCGGCTCCGACCTCCTGGGGCTGTGGCGCCGATGCGGCCTTCACCGCACGCTGGCATACTGGAGTGCAGACCATGGGGGTCGCCCCCCTACCATCTTGCAAATGACCGGCAGCGTCGGTGGTGCATCAGGCCGGCTGCTTTGGGCCTTGGCGGTCGGTGCTGGCGGGGGCATTTCCACCCCCAGGATGATGATGTAGCCCCCTCCCCTCTCCATAATCGGTTGGTCGTTGTCGGCTCCTCCAGTCGGCGCCGAGATCTCGAGTGCGGGTGGCGCGGTGCGCAGGGGGACGACAAGTCATGGATTCTGGCCGCGTGCAGCCTCTTCCGCTTGCGCCTTCGCGGCCGCGTCCACCTGGATCTTGTCCGCGGCGTCGGCCTGGGCCTTAGTAGCCACAGCCGCCTCCTCTTGCGCCGCCATGGACGCCTCCGCCCTCTGCCGCTCCACCTTCTTCCGCTCTTCATGCGCCTCCTGCGTGTTCTTCTCCGTCGTCGCCTAGAACTCGGCACCCGGGTCCATGCAACAGGTGTTGGTGGAGCCCTCCGTCGTCCCGATCACGGAGGCGGAGTCGGACCGCTCAAGAGAGAGCAGGGCCCTATTCAAGCAAAATAAAAAGGAATTCAGAAAGAACTTGCAAGAAAAAAGGAGAGAGGATGCGAAAGGAATCAAACACTCATGGAGACACTATTAGGGACTGCTTCACGGTCTTCTTGAACCGGGCCGCCTTCACGGCAACCTCGTACCGCTGGGTCATCCCTGTCGTGCTCTTGGGTTTCTTTGGCCGGCTGCTGTCGGTGTCAAAACCGGCGGATCTTGGGTAGGGGGTCCCGAACTATGCGTCTAAGGCTAATGGTAACAGGAGGCGGGGGACACGATGTTTACCCAGGTTCGGGCCCTCTCGATGGAGGTAATACCCAACTTCCTGCTTGATTGATCTTGATGATATGAGTATTACAAGAGTTGATCTACCACGAGATCATAGAGGCTAAACCCTAGAAGCTAGCCTATGATTATGATTGTTGTTGTCCTACGGACTAAACCCTCTGGTTTATATAGACACCATAGGGGGCTAGGGTTACACAGAGTCGGTTATAGAGAAGGAGATCTACACATCTGAATCGCCAAGCTTGCCTTCCACGCAAAGGAGAGTCCCACCCGGACACGGGACGAAGTCTTCAATCTTATATCTTCATAGTCCAATAGTCTGGCTATCCGAGGACCCCCTAATCCAGGACTCCCCCAGTAGCCCCTGAACCAGGCTTCAATGCCGATGAGTCCGGCGTGCAGATTGTCTTCGACATTGCATGGCGGGTTCCATCTCCGAATACTCCAAGGTAGATTTTGAACACATGAATCGTGTCCGGCTCTGCAAAACAAATTCCACATACCACCGTAGAGAGCATAATTTTTCACGATTCTAATTTGCTGACAATTTTTCATAGTATGACACCATGCCACGGCCCGGTCATTATTCAAACCATTTTTCCCAGCCTGCTACTTCACGTATTGCGAGGCGTTTTTATTGGCATGTCTTGTCGAAGCAGAGATCGTGTCCCCTTATCACGGGATTCTCATCAATACGGGTGTGGGTAACCCAACCGCACCATCGATGAGGCGCTTGGGGAATAAGTGAGTTTATAGGGCAAGTGGGGAGGCGCACAGTTTCTACCCCCTTTATAAAGAGATAAGGATTCCTCTGTTTCACCCACGCCTTCTTCTTCCTCTGCTCATCCATTCTCACACGCTCGAGCTCTAACACCCAAGCCCTCACTTTCTCTGCAAAGTCATTCAAGCATGTTTGGAGCAGGAGGCAAGTGGATGGCCTCCTCCGTCATGGAGGAGGACATAACAAAGCTACGGGAGGCCAGATACCTAGCCGCAAACATAGCGCACAGGCTTTCGGACGAGGGGCAGATCATCCCCACACCGAAACCTCGGGAAAGAGTAGTGTTCCTCTCTCATTTCGTCTACGGACTGGGATTTCCCCTCCACCCATTCGTCCGCGGGCTTATGTTTTACTACGGGCTCAATTTTCATGATCTAGCCCCCAACTTCATCCTCAACATCTCGGCGTTCATCGTCGTGTGTGAGGCTTTCCTCTGTATCCCGCCCCACTTCGGCCTATGGCTGAAGACCTTTAACAGGAAGCCAAAGGTGGTGGTTGGCCAGCAAGCGGAGTGCGGAGGCGCCATGGTGGGCAAGATGCCCAATGTCGCTTGGCCCGAGGGCTCCTTCGTGGAGATCGTAAAGGGGTGGTAATCGGGGTGGTTCTACATCACCGAGCCACGCAATGCCAATTGGGCTGCGGCCCTCAAATTTCGATCCGGCACCCCCATGCGGCTCACCTCCTGGAAAGAGAAGGGCTTAGCCTGGGGGTCTGTGGTAGAGCTGTCCGGACTACAGAACTGTGTCCAGAATATGATAAGCAAGAAGATCAAGCTCGTCGACATAGTACAAATCATGCTCTTACGCCAGATCCTTCCGTGCCAACGACAGGTTTGCAATCTGTGGGAGTTCGACCCGGCCGAACACCAGACACTAAGAGAGCTCTTTGGCACGATGCACGAAGACGTCTAGAAATTGCTGTTCAACACCAACGAGGTACCACTGCCCATTATCGAAGATCGCGTCCTCAGCGTCAAGCGCCCCTCCAATCAGGTAAGCTTATGTATTTCACAGGATGTGCTTTTCATCAGCACATTTGGAGGAGGATCCTAAGCTTTTACGCTGTTTCTCCAGGATTGGGTAGCAGTAGTAGAGAGGATCGACTGCCTAGCTCCGTTACTGGAAGATCTGGAATCGGAGTTTCTAACGAGGATGTTGTTTCCGGCGCCCTATGAGGTACCAGAGAAGAAGGCCAAGAGGACAGCTACGGGTACTAGGAAAGGTCTTCGGCGCAAGGTCGTATCAGACTCGTCGTCCGAGGACGCCGAGGCGCACTCCTCCCACAAAGACGGGGAGGAAGAAGAAGAAATCCCCCCTCCCCCCACCGGGGGGGAGAAGAAGAGAAAAGCCACCCCACAGGAGGAGGCTAGGACGCCTAAGAAGGGAAAGACATCCCTTCTGAACCACTCCACCATGGCCGCCTATAGCGACGAGGAGTGGTTGCCCAGGGACAAGCCCGTGGCGAAGTCGTAAGTATTTGTACTCCATAGTACTTTCAATGCATTTTAGCTTTGTTGCTTCTTATAATGTCGAACACACATATGCAGTCTGACCAAGTTCCACATCATGGTATCCTGTTCGGATGGGTCTTTGAGTCAATCAGCAGAGATGAATAGCTATTCACTCCCGATGGCCACCTCACCCCGGCCCGCGGACGACACCGAGGTGTTGTCCCAGAGGATACCGGAACAGGGGGAGACGGTTCTGGAGATGCCCCAAGGTGAAATCCCAGACGCCGGGCACATGGGGGGAAAGACCCCCATAGATTCTGCTGACGGGGGCCGCAGCAAGTCTGGCCCCCAGCCGGATACTATACCGGAACCTCCAATGGTTCCGGATTTAGGTAGGCAGCCCTTTGCTAAGGAGGGCGAGCCTCCTATGCCGATGACCACTGTCCACCTAGAGGCATCGGACAATTTGCTGGAAGTGCTTCGCGATGCTTCCATTGACGAAGAGCACCGTACTCTTATGGGTATGGTGATGGAGAAGGTTTGGTCCGCCAAAAGCGGATTGACCGAAGCCTGCGCCAGCATCCTAATAGGCTTTGAGGTAACTAACAAAAGTGTAAGAAAATATCACATTATAGATAAGTAGCCCCTGATACTCTGTTTGGTGTTCGGAAAGAAAAGACAAACGGAGGGTCAACTAGTATCCTTAGGAGTCTAACAGAAAATATCTATGTGAATAAGCAGGCGTCGCTGCTGGCCGCTACCGCCCGTACTGCGGAGGTTGCCGAACTGAAGCGGGACCTGGGGCGGGCCGAGGAAGAGCTCAGCCTCGTAAAGAGGTAGCTCGAGGAGAACAAAGGTAAGTGATACCCCGTCTGTGTGTCATATAAGGGAAAAATCGTTGATGCTAATAGAAGCATCATGAATTTTAATAGGGGCTATTACCGAAGTGGCGACCCTTAAGAAAGTGTTGTCTGAGGCCGAAGACAAGGCGGACAAGGAGCGCACCGAGCGTGAGAAACAGGAGGCCCGGGTTAGTGAGGTCGAGCAAGAGCTCCAGGACTTTGTCCAAAAATTTGAGTCCTTGGAGCGTGACTCCAAGACATAAGAGTCTGACCTTGCGAAGGCCCTCCAGAGCACACAAGGCGCCAAGGCCGAAGCCCAACAGGCCCTCTGAGAGATTTAGGCGGCCAAGAAGATAGCGGCGGGTAAAGCATTAATTATGCAAAGCAAGCATGTGAAGGAGACTTTCCTTTTACTTACCCGAATTTGGAGCTCTCCAGGAGCGTTCGCAGATCTGCCACGCAGCATATCAGATGCCGCAGACTTCTACCATGCCGACGAAGGGAGCTCGACGGAGAAGTTGTTCTGGTCTCAATATACTGGGACCGAACATCCGATGCCCTTGAGTGACCAGGTGAAGCAACCGGTCGAACTGCACAAGGCGTCCGAACTGGCCATGAAGGACTTCATAGTCTGGCTGTGGCCTGGCGAGCCCCTGCCTAGCAGCTACTTCAGCCTTGTAAGCGGATGGTAAATGCCTGTCCGCGGCTTGAAGTTGTTAAGCGATCCGTCTGCATTGAAGGTGCCCGTCGGACCTTCGCCCGTGCGAAAGTGCACTAGGCGAAGATGGATGCCAAGAAGCTGGTGACGGAGGGGCCACCAGAGGGCAAGGTGCACCGCTACCCCGAGAAGTACTATGATGGTGTTATATAAGGCGCCCTCCTTGTGGCGGAGGAATGTGCCAATGATGTAATATTTGAATGAATGCACTTATGTCATCCTGTAATACGAAAACGAGTTCGTGTGCGCTATAAAATGCTTGTTGATTTAAAATATTACCTTCTGTGCGGCCGTTTATAAAAATCTGAAAGTTGGCCAGTCGTCGGCTTCTTCCCCCATGTAACTAGTACTGGGGTGTTCGGGATAAACCTAAACACTTTTTATCCAAATTTTTGGTCCTTTAAGGAGGTGTTTAGCGCATCGAACGAGGCAATCGGACTATACAGCTTTATCACTCTCACTTAGCCATAGAAGTCTACAATTTTAAATGTTGGCGAAGCCCCTAGTATTCAGAAGGCCGAACTTGGGGTGCTATATACGCCTAAATTGAACAAGGCTGATTCCTCGCCCGAAGTGGAAAAATCTTTAAGGATTTGAGACCTCTCGAACAGCGACCAGCTCTTGTCGCATCATAACAGTCAGTTTTCGGCTTTCTCTACTGAGGTGCTCATCTAGAAGGACCGGAAAACAATCGCAGTAGTTCTTCCTGTGCTACCTTAGCCGATATAGCGCAACCTAAGGCACCAAAACAAGGGAGCCGGGCAAACCCAACTATTGACCCAAGACATGATTCGGAGCTAATGCATATAATGCTATAAGTTCGGGGTGCGCACTATTGAAAGTGTTCGAACTTTTCATGCCATGTAATGGGGTACATTGAAGCCCCTGGCGAAATGAACATACCAAAGTGTACAGGTGAAATTTGTATTAATTAAGCAGTCAAGAAAAAAGATAAAGGAAATGTAATAATAAGTTGACGCTAAGGGAGTCCTGGATAAGGGGGTATCCGGACAGCCGGACTATATACATCGTCCGGACTATAGAAGCGTCAAGATACAAGACTCAAGACTTCGGTTCGTGTCCAGATGGGACTCTCCTTGGCGTGGAAGACAAGCTTGGCAATCCGGATATTATGTTTCCTTGCTTCTAACCAACTCCATGTAAACCCTAGATCTCCGGTGTCTATATAAACCGGAGAGCATGGTCCTTAGAAGGCCGATCACAATTACAATCATACCATCATAGGCTAGCTCTTAGGGTTTAGCCTCTACGATCTCATGGTAGATCTACTCTTGAATTCCACATATCTTCAATATTAATCAAGCAGGAAGTAGGGTTTTACCTCCATCGAGAGGCCCCGAACCTGGGTAAACATTGTGTCCCTTGCTTCCTGTTACCCTCAGCCTAAGACGCACAGATCGGGACCCCCTACCCGAGATCCGCCGGTTTTAACACCGACATTGGTTCTTTCATTGAGAGTTCCTCTGTGTCGTCGCTTCGAGGCTTGATGGCATCTTCAATCGTCAACAACACGGTCCAGGATGAGACTTTTCTCCCCGGACAGATCTTTGTGTTCGGCGGCTTCGCACTGCGGGCCAATTCGCTTGGCCAGTTGGAGCAGATTGATAGCTTCGCGCCTGGCCACCAGATCAAGTTCCGAAACTTGAACTACACGGCGGATATCCACGGAGACTTGATCTTCGGCGGATTCGAGCCTGCGCCAGGAGTGCCGGATAGCCACGACGAGCACGGCCTAGACCTGCTGTCGGACAGTGCCCGGGACATCATCCCCGAAGAAGCCTTGGATCTAAATCCAGGGCAGGTTGCGTTGCCTAGGGATGGAGGGCTGGACCCCGCTCCGCAGGCCGCACACTTATTGGCGGTAGAGCCGAACACGGGTCCCACCATTGTGGAGGCCTGTAACCCTGGGCGCCCGGACTCATATCCGGTTGTTGGTCCTGGTCCGCTCACTCTCGAGCCAGCCGAGCCAGGCTGGGCTCCGATAATGGAGTTTACCGCTGCGGACATCTTTCAGCAGTCGCCTTTTGGTGACATGCTGAACTCATTAAACTGTCTCTCTCTGTCAGGAGGCTCTGAGCCAAACTATGTCCGGCTTGAGTGGGAAGTAGGCGACCAAGGAATTCGCTGCCCACCTACCACCCACTTCGTCGCCACGATCGATGATTTAACCGACGTGCTTGACTTTGACTTCGAGGACATCGACGATATGGACGACGATACATGAGACATACAGGAGCCATCGCTCACAAGGCGGTGGACAGCCACCTCTTCATATGATATATATATGGTGGACACTCCGAAAGAAACCAACGGCGATGAGGCAACGGAGGATAACCCCTCCAAGAGGAAATCAAAGCATGGGCGTCGTCAGCGCCGCTCCAAGCCCCGCCAAGGCAATACCGGCACCGGAGACGATAATAATCCGGATGGTGCTGACGATGAATACAACCCCGAACATCACGCCTTCGAGCAGGCCGAACAGGAAGACGGGCATGACAGCCTAGATGAATAGGCGACGGACGGGTATCCGTAGGAGTACAACTACATGCCCCTCTCTGAAGACGAGATTAGCCTCGGCGACGACGAGGTCGGTGTACCCGAAGACCCCGCAGAGCAGGAGCGCTTCAAGCGATGGCTTATTGCCACTGCGAGAAGCCTGAAGAAGAAGCAGCAGCAGCTCCAAGATGATGAAGGTCTGCTCACAGACAGATCGACAGAAGTCCTGGCAGCCGAGGAATACGGACTCGAGCGCCCCACGGCTGACCGACCGCCTTGAGCTCGGGACAAAATGGCATATCAGCCAAAATACCAGCCCGTACCCCCACGCCGGTTTACTACGGCCCTGGGCAATACTCAGGACATGCGCGATAAACTGGATAACGTTGCAGGACAACAAAGATCGATCTACGGATCACGGGGGCACGCCGAAGCACATGACGATGACCGTCATACAGGATACACCAACAGCAAATCCGGTCGGGCCGAATACAACTATTCAGACGCAGCCGGACTGCGCCGCGACATAGCCCGACATAGAGGCGCCGCACACCCCCTATGCTTCACTGATGAAGTGATGGATCATGAATTCCCAGAAGGGTTTAAACCCGTAAACATCGAATCATACGATGGCACCACAGACCCTGCGGTATGGATCGAGGATTTCCTTCTCCACATTCACATGGCCCGCGGAGATGATCTACATACCATCAAGTATCTTCCACTTAAGCTCAAAGGACCTGCCCGGCACTGGCTAAACAGCCTGCCTGCAAATTCCATTGGCAGTTGGGAAAATCTGGAAGACGCATTTCTTGACCACTTCCAGGGCACATATGTGCGACCTCCGGATGCCGATGACTTGAGCCACATTACTCAACAGCCCGGAGAATCGGCCAGCAAATTCTGGACTCGGTTCCTAACTAAAAAGAACTAAATAGTCGACTGCCCGGATGCCGAAGCCCTGGCAGCTTTCAAGCATAATATCCGTGACGAGTGGCTCACCAGACACCTCGGCCAGGAGAAACCCAAGTCCATGGCAGCTCTTACGACATTAATGACCCGCTTTTGCGCGGGCGAGGACAGTTGGTTGGCTCGCAGTAGCACTACGCCACATTCTGGAACTTCAGATGTCCGGGACAATAATGGCAAGCCACGGCGCAACAGACACAAGCGAAAGAACAATGGCAATAGCACCGAGGATACGGCGGTCAATGCCGGATTCAGCAGATTGAAATCCGGTCAGCGGAAGAAGCCATTCAAGCATAACAATCAAGGACCGTCCAGTCTGGACCATATACTGGAGCGCTCATGCCAAATTCATGGCACCCCGGACAAGCCAGCCAACCACACCAACAGAGACTGATGGGTCTTTAAACAGGCCGGCAAAATAAACGCCGAAAACAAGGACAAGGGGCTGCACAGCGACGATGATGATGAGCCTCGGCGTCCAAACATGGGGGGGGGGGCAGAAGAAATCCCCCCCAGGTGAAAACGGTCAACATGATCTATGCCACCCACATCCCCAAGCGGGAACAGAAGCAAGCACTACGGGACATATATGCGATGGAGCCAGTCGTCCCCAAATTCAACCCATGGTCAGCTTGTCCGATCACCTTTGATCGTAGGGATCATCCTACCAGCATCCATCATGGCGGCTCAGCCGCATTGGTTTTAGACCCAATTATAGACGGATTTCACCTCACAAGAGTCCTTATGGACGGAGGCAGTAGCCTGAACCTGCTTTATCAGGACACAGTGTGCAAAATGGGTATCGATCCTTCAAGGATCAAGCCCACCAAAACCACTTTTAAGGGTGTCATTCCTGGAGTAGAGGCCCGCTGCACGGGCTCTATAACATTGGAAGTGGTCTTCGGATCTGCGGATAACTTCCGAAGCGAAGAGCTAATCTTTGATATCGTCCCTTTCCGCAGTGGTTACCACGCACTGCTCGGACGAGCCGCATTCGCTAGATTCAATGTGGTACCACACTATGCATACCTCAAGCTCAAGATGCCAGGCCCGCGCGGGGTCATAACAGTCAACAGGAATATGGACCGCTCTCTCCGTATAGAAGAACATACTATAGCCCTTGCGGCAGAAGTACAATGCGGCCTCCTCCGGCTCACCACCAATTCGGCAACGATAAATTCAAGCTCCGTCAAGCGAGGGCGGAGCACCCCGCGGCAAGATCAGCAGGCACGATAAGAGCAGGACTAGCAGTCCGGCCTCCGCTCGGATCCCATCAAAGCAGCATTCGTGCAGTGCATACATAATTACGCACTTAAAATACCATGGGCACAGGCGGAGGCGTATCAGGGGCTCAGTCAACAGTACGGTATTGCTTCATAACCTTTCCTTTTACCCTTAAGGACATTGCTTTAGTGCAGCTTCTCCAGAATAGCCGGATGGTCGGACTTACATAGGAGAGGAAACCCAGGAGGCAACAGGCTTTGGGCATAGCAGGAAACACCCAGGTGGAATGTATTTATGATCGTTGTTTCTGCTTTATCTATCTGTACGTAGCCTGCCCCTGGATAGGATATGTCAAATAATCCTACTTGTCTCCGCCTAGTGCATACATTGTAAACATATGCTTAAACGTATTATTCATCAATGGGAGACCACAAATAGCGTCAGCTTACTTATTTTTATTTGAGCATTTTTTATAAATGTCTATTTAATTTTGCATCCGTACACTTTGGTACGTGTAGTTTGCCAGGGGCTTCTTATATTACCCCATAATACGGCAAGTCAAGTCCGAACACTTTCAATAGTGCATCACCCTGAACTTATAACATTATAAGCATCAGCTCCGAATCATGTCTTGGGTTACGGTTGCGATAGCCCAGCTCCCTTGCTTTGGTGCCTTACGTTCCATTAATTCGGCTAAGGTACCGCAGGGAGAACTACTGCGATTGTGCCCTAGTTCTGCCGGACGAGCACCTCAGTAGAGAAAGCACAAAATTGTCTGACATGATGTGGCAAGAGACTGGTCGCTGTTCGAGAGGTCTTAAAATCCTTAAAGATTTTTCTGCTTTAGGCGTTAATTCGGTTTTGTCCGATATAGGCATATATAGCGCCCCAATTCGGCCTTCCGGATTCTAGGGGCTTCGCCGAATTTTAAAATCATAGACTTCTATGGCTAAGTGAAGGTTATAAAGCCGTATAGTCCGATTGCCTGGTTCGCTGCGCTGGACACCTCCTTAAGGGACCAAATATTTGGATAAAGAGTGTCCGGGTTTTCCACGAACACCCCAGTACTAGTTACACGGGGGCGGAAGCCGACGAGTGGCCTACTTTCAGAATTTGATAAACAGCCACACAGAAGATAATATTTTAAATTACAAAAGCACTACATAGCGCAAGTAACTTCGTCTTTAAATTACAAACATGACAGAAGTGAATTCATTCAAAAATTATGTCATCGGTACATTCATCGGCCACGAGGCAAGCACCCTTCATAATGCCATCATAATACTTCTCGGGGATGCGATGCGGCTTGCCCTCCGGTGGCCCGTTCTTCACCAGCTTCTCCGCATCCAGCTCGCCAGGCCATATCCGGACTATGAGATCTTTCATAGCCACTTCGGCCGCCTTGTGGAGTTCGACCAACTGCTTCAGTTGGTCACTTAGAGGCGTTGCATGCTCGGCCCCAACATACTGGGACCAGAACAACTTCTCTGTTGAGCCCCCTCCTGGGCATGGTAGAACTCCGCGGCATCTGATACGCTGCGTGGCAGGTCTACGAATGGCCTTGGAGAGCTCCGGATTCGAGTAAGTAAAGTAAATGCCTCCTCCACATGTTTGCTTTGCACAAAAAATTTCTTACCCGCCGCTATTTTCTTGGCCTCCTGGATCTCTTGCTGAGCCCTCTTGGCTTCGGCCTTGGCGTCTTTTGTATTTGTAAGGGCCTTTGGAAGCTCGGCCTCCTTTGCTTTAAGCTCCCGCCCCACAGACTCGAGCTTCTGCCGAGCTCCTGGAGCTCTTCTTGTACCTCACCCACTTGAGCCTCTTGCTTTTTGCGCTCCTTGAGTTCCATGGCCGCTTTGTGTTCGGCCTCAGACAGCGCCTTCTTGAGAGATGCCACTTCGGTGGCGGCCTCTGTTACCACATCACGACGTCTCGTCGTTAGCATAATCAAATTTTATTTACTATTTATTATATGAGAGAGGGGAATCATTCACCTTTGTTCTCTTCGAGCTGCCTCCTCGCGACGCCGAGCTCTCCCTGTGCCCGCTCTAAATCCTACGTCAGGCCGGCGATTTCGGCCGTGCGAGCAGCAGCGGCCAGCAGCACAGCCTGTTTATTTACATTCAACACTTATTGTTAGACTCCTACGGATTATAATTGACCATCCGTTTGATTTTCTTTCCGAACACCAAACAGAGTATCAGGGGCTACTACCTATCGGGTGGTGATTTTACACATTTTTACTGCTTACCTCAAAGCCTGTTAGGAGGCTGGTGCAGGCTTCGGTTAGTCCGCTCTTGGAGGATGAAACCTTCTGAATCACCGCACTCATGAGAGTATGGTGCTCTTCATCCAGGGAAGCGCCTCGAAGCGCTTCCAGCAGACAATCCGGCGCCTGGGACGCAACGGAAGTCCTTGATACAGACGGCCCTCCCTTCATAGCGACGGGTTGCCCGCCTAAGTCCGGAACCACTGAAGGCTCCGGAACAGTGTTCGGCTGAGAGCCCGGCTTGCCGTGGCTCTCATCGACATGATCCGCGGGGACCTTGAACCCCGTGAGTCCGACGCCTGGGACGCCACCTTGAGGTGCCTCCAGGGCCACTTCCGCCATCGTCGGGAGCCTTCGGGACAACACCTCCGTGTCATCCGCAGGACGAGGAGACGTGGCCGTCCGGAGTGAGTTCATTGCTGACTCACTCAAGGACCCGTCCGAAGACGACACTCCCGGATGGGCCCTGGCCGGACTGTATACAAGTTTGACATTATAAAAAAAATTATGAAGCAACAATTACGATTGAGTGCGGATACTTACGACCGCACGAGGGGCTTCTTCCTGGGCAGCCACCCTTCCTCGCTATCGGCGGCGGTGGCGGAGTAGTCCGGAAGGGATGCTTTTCCCTTCGTGGACATCCCAGTCTCCCCCACCGGGGCAGCCTTCCTCTTCTTCCCTCCCCCGACACGGGGAGGTGGGGTTTCTCCTTGTTCCTCCCCGCCTCCGCAGGAGGAATCCGCCTCGACGTCATTAGACGACGACGGTATGACGGCCTTATGCCGAGGGCCTCTCCTACCCCCCTGTTTCACCGTCTCAGGCCCCCCACCCTTTCCGGGCGGGGCGGCCTCTTCTTCTTCTTCTTCCCCTTCTGGGGAGGAGTGCGCCTTGTCATCTTTGGACGAGGCTTGCGCAGCCTTACTTCGGAGACCCTTTCGGGTCCCCGGGGCCTTCTTGTCGGCCTTCTTCTCCGGCCCCTTATAGGGCAACGGGACCAGCATCTTCGTCAGAAGATCATTGGCTGGGCTTTCCGGCAACGGAGCCGGACTGTCGAACCGCTCTGTTGTCTCCACATACTCCTAAAACATATATGCACAATCACTTAGGGATTCCCCATGAGTACATTGGGAAGAACTGGAATCGGTGGCGGCCTGAGAACTCACCTGGGTAGGTTGCCGTGCGGCATGGAGCCCGCGGTCCTCGGTTATGGGAGGAGGTACCTCGGTGGCCTTGAACAACGCCTTCCACGTGTTCTTGTGCTTTATGCCATTGAGCCTCTGGAGCGTCCAGTGTTCAGCCGGGACGAATTCCCATAGATTGAATGCCCGCCTTTGGCATGGCAGTATCAGGCAAATGAGCATGACTTGGATCACGTTGACGAGCTTGATGTTCTTGTCCTTCATGCCCTTGACGCAGTTGATGAGTCCGGTCAGCTCTGCAGATTCGCCCCATAACAGGCCCTTCTGTTCCCAGGAGGTGAGCCGCATAGGGGTTCCAGATCGAAACTCGGGGGCCGGCACCCAGTTGGCGTCGCGTGGCTTGGTGATGTAGAACCACCCCGATTGCCACCCCTTCACGATTTCTGCAAAGGAGCCTTCAGGCCAGGTGACATTAGGCATTTTGCCCACCATGGCTCCTCCGCACTCCGCTTGCTGGCCGCTCACAATCTTCGGCTTCACGCAGAAGGTTTGGAGCCACAAGCCGAAATGAGGCTTGATGCGGAGGAAAGCCTCGCACACGACGATGAACGCCGAGATGTTGAGGATGAAGTTCGGAGCTAGATCATGAAAGTCTAGCCCGTAGTAGAACATAAGCCCGCGGACGAAGGGGTGGAGTGGAAACCCCAGTCCACGGACGAAGTGGCAAGGAACACAACCCTCTCGTTGGGTCCTGGAGTTGGAATGACCTGCCAAGGAACACAACCCTCTCGGTGCGCTATGTCTGCGGCCAAGTATCCGGCCGCTCGGAGATTCACGATCTTCTTCTCCGTCACGGTGGAAGCCACCCACTTGCCTCCTGCTTCGGACATGACTAACTGTGCGGAGAAGACCTGGACTAGGGCGCTGGAGCTCGAGGGGGCAAGAGTATGCGAGGGGAGGAAGGAGGCACGGGTAAAAATGAGGAACTCTTATCCTTTTATAGAGGCGACGAAAGCGGTGCGCCTCCCCACTAGCCTGTTGAGAATCGCTTACTTCCCAAGCGCCACGATTGATGGCACGGGGGGATTACCCATACCCGTATTGATGAGAATCTCGCGATAAGGGGACATCACCTCTGCTTTGACAGGACGTGTCAAGGAAACCGCCTCGCAATATGCGCTGTGGCTAGTTGTGAAAAAACGGTTCGAGTAATGACCTGGCCCTAATGGCATGTCACGTCATCTAAAAGTTGTCAGCTGGAGTATCATTCTCTCTATGGTGGTATGTGAAGATCATTTTGCAGATCCGGACACGGTCTACGTGTTCGATAATAACCTTGGAGTATTCGGAGGAGGAACCCGCCTTGCAATGCCAAAAACAAGATTGCACGCCGGACTCATCGTCATTGAAGCCTGGTTCAGGGGCTACTGAGGGAGTCCTGGATAAGGGGGTATCCAGACAGCCGGACTATATACATCGTCCGGACTATAGAAGCGTCAAGATACAGGACTCAAGACTTCAGTTCGTGTCCAGATGAGACTCTCCTTGGCTTGGAAGACAAGCTTGGCGATCCGGATATTATGTTTCCTTCCTTGTAACCGACTCCATGTAAACCCTAGCTCTCCGGTGTCTATATAAACCGGAGAGCATGGTCCTTAGAAGGCCGATCACAATTACAATCATACCATCATAGGCTAGCTCTTAGGGTTTAGCCTCTACGATCTCGTGGTAGATCTACTCTTGTATTCCACATATCTTCAATATTAATCAAGCAGGAAGTAGGGTTTTACCTCCATTGAGAGGGACCGAACCTGGGTAAACATTGTATCCCTTGCTTCCTGTTACCATCAGCCTAATACGCACAGATCGGGACCCCCTACCCGAGATCCGCCGGTTTTGACACCGACAAACGCTGTATATTTTTTCCATTGTTATTTGAATAATACGTCAAAGCGTATGTATACAAATAATATGATAAGCAAAAACAGGACTATTTGACATGTCCTAACCAAGGGCAGGCTGCGTGTGGGTATGTAAAACAGGTATAACGATTGTTATCAGAGACCACCTGGGTATTCCCTTGTACGTCAAAGCCTCTTGCCTCCTTGTTTTTTTCCTTCCTGTGATGAGTCCGGTGATCAGGCTATCTGAAAGGGCTTCCCGAAAGTAGGGTCCTGAAAAGAAAGAAGATGATGAAGGTATACGGGTCCCGTGGCGGTAGAGCCGCACTATGACCGCATCGTAGCCGTGCCTCCGCCTATGCCCATGGTATTTTGAGTGAGTAATTATGTACGCGCGGTGCAAATTTCATTGTTTGACTGGGACTAGGACGGAGTCCGAATTGCTAGTCCAGCTCTGGACGTGCGGGATGATCCTATTGTAGAGTACTCCGGACTCACTTGACGGTGTCCAGAGGCTTTATCGTCGAATTGGCGGTCTGCCTAAGAAGACTGCTTTGTACTTCTACTGCGAGGGCCGCAGTGTGCTCCTCTGTACGGAGCGAGCATTATGTGTTTCCATTGACTATTATAACCCCGCGAGGTCCTGGCATCTTGAGCTTGAGGTATGCGTAGTGTGGTACCGCATTGAATCGATAAAATGTGGTTCGTCCTAGTAGTGCATAATAGCCACTACGGAAGGGGACGATATCAAAGATTAACTCCTCGCTTCGGAAGTTGTTCGGAGATCCGAAGACTACTTCCAGTGTTATTGAGCCCGTACAACAGGCCTCTACACCTGGGATTACACCTTTAAAGGTGGTTTTGGTGGGTTTGATCCTTGAGGGATCGATACCCATTTTGCGCATTGTATCCTGATAAAGCAGGTTCAGGCTGTTGCCACCGTCCATAAGGACTCACGTGAGGTGGAATCTGTCAATGATGGGTCGACGACCAATGCGGCTGAACCGCCATGACGGATACTGGTACGATGGTCCCTGCGATCGAAAGTGATCGGACAAGATGACCATGGGTTGAACTTTGGGGCGACTGGCTCCATCGCATAGACGTCCCTTAGTGCATGCTTCCGTTCCTGCTTGGGAATGTGGGTGGTGTATATCATGTTTACCGCTTTCACTTGGGGAGGAAATTTTTTCTGTCCTCCTATGTTTGGCGGCTGGGGCTCCTCGTCATCATCACTATGCATCCGCTTTTCCTTGTTTTCGACATTCAGCTTGCCGGCCTGCTTGAACACCCAACATTCTCTGTTGGTGTGGTTGGCTAGTTTATCGGGGGTGCCGTGAATTTGACACGAGCGATCGAGTATGCGGTCCAGACTGGACAAACCCGGATTGTTTCTTTTGAAGGGCTTTTTCCACTGATCGGATTTAGAGCCAGTGAATCCGGCATTGACTGTTGTGTCTTCGGCGTTGTCTCCATTGTTCCGATGATTATGTCTGTTGCATCATGGCTTGCCATTGCTATCTCGGGCATCTGAAGATCCAGAATTTCTTGGCGTGATGTTACTACGAGCCAGCCAGTTGTCCTCGCCCGCACAAAAGTGGGTCATGAGTGTCGTGAGGGCTGCCATAGACTTCGGCTTCTCTTGGCCGAGGTGTCGGGCAAGCCACTTGTCACGGATGTTATGCTTAAAGGCCGCTGTGGGAGTCCTGGATAAGGGGGTATCCAGACAGCCCGATGATACGTCTCCAACGTATCTATAATTCTTGATTGCTCCATGCTACTTTATCTATTGTTTTGGACTATATTGGGCTTTATTTTCCACTTTTCTATTATTTTTGGGACTAACCTATTAACCCGAGGCCCAGCCCAGAATTGCTGTTTTTTTTGCCTATTTCAGTGTTTCGAAGAAACGGAATATCAAACGGAGTCCAAACGGAATGAAACCTTCGGGAACGTGATTTTCTCACCGAACATGATCCAGGAGACTTGGACCCTACTCCAAGAAGTGCCAGAGGCGGTCACGAGGGTGGAGGGTGCCCCCCTGGGCGCGCCCCCCTACCTCGTGGGCCCCCTGTTGCTCCACCGATGTACTCCTTCCTCATATATATACCTATGTACCCCCGACAGATCAGAGAGGGAGCCAAAAACCTAATTCCACCACCGTAACCTTCTTTATCCACGAGATCTCATTTTGGGGCCTGTTCCGGAGCTCCGCCGGAGGGGGCATCTACCACGGAGGGCTTCTACATCAACACCATAGACTCTCCGATGAAGTGTGAGTAGTTTACTTCAGACCTTCGGGTCCATAGCTAGTAGCTAGATGGCTTCTTCTCTCTTTTTGGATCTCAATACAATGTTCTCCCCCTCTCTTGTGGAGATCTATTCGATGTAATCTTCTTTTTGCGGTGTGTTTGTTGAGACCGATGAATTGTGGGTTTATGATCCAGTATAATCTATGGAAATATTTGAATCTTCTCTGAATTCTTTTATGTATGATTGAGTTATCTTTACAAGTCTCTTCGAATTATCCATTTTGGTTTGGCCAACTAGATTGGTAGTTCTTGCAATGGGAGAAGTGCTGAGCTTTGGGTTCAATCTTGCGGTGTCCTTACCAAGTGACAGAAAGGGTTGCAAGGCACGTATTGTATTGTTGCCATGGAGGATAACAAGATGGGTTTTTATCATATTGCATGAATTTATCCCTCTACATCATGTCATCTTGCTTAAGGCGTTACTCTGTTTTTAACTTAATACTCTAGATGCATGCTGGATAGCGGTCGATGAGTGGAGTAATAGTAGTAGATGCAGAATCGTTTCGATCCACTTGTCTCGGACGTGGTGCCTATATACATGATCATTACCTAGATATACTCATAACTATGCTCAATTCTGTCAATTGCTCAATAGTGATTTATTCACCCACCGTAGAATATCTATGCTCTCGAGAGAAGCCACTAGTGAAACCTATGGCCCCCGGATCTATTCTCATCATATCAATCTCTATCACTTTATTTACTTGCTTTGTTTTTACTTTGCCTTTTACTTTTCACTTTGCATCTATCTATCAAAAATACCAAAAATATTATTTATCATCTCTATCAGATCTCACTCTCGTAAGTGACCGTGAAGGGATTGACAACCCCTAATCGCGTTGGTTGCGAGTAGCTATCGTTTTGTGTAGGTACGAGGGACTTGTGCGTGGTCTCCTACTGGATTAATACCTTGGTTCTTAAAAACTGAGGGAAATACTTACGCTATTTTGCTGCATCATCCTCTCCTCTTCGGGGAAATCCAATGCAGTGCTCAAGAGGTAGCACCGGACTATATGCTTTGGCCGGACTGTTGGACTATGAAGATACAATATTGAAGACGTCGTCCTGTGTCCAGATGGGACTCTCCTTGGCGTGGAACGCAAGCTTGGCGATTCGGATGTAGATCTCCTTCTCTGTAACCGACTCTGTGTAAACCTAGCCCCCTCCGGTGTCTATATAAACCGGAGGGTTTAGTCCGTAGGACACAACAACAATCATACCATAGGCTAGCTTCTAGGGTTTAGCCTCTCTAATCTCGTGGTAGATCAACTCTTGTAATACTCATACCATCAAGATCAATCAAGCAGGAAGTAGGGTATTACCTCCATCAAGAGGGCCCGAACCTGGGTAAACATCGTGTCCCCAGTCTCTTGTTACCATTAGCCTTAGACGCATAGTTCGGGACCCCCAACCCGAGATCCGACAGTTTTGACACCGACATTGGTGCTTTCATCCAGAGTTCCTTCGTGTCGTCGTTGTAAGGCTCGATGGCTTCTCCAACCTTCAACAACTCCGTCCAGGGTGAGCGTTTCTCCCCGAACATATTTTTGTGTCCGGCGGCTTCGCATGGCGGGCCAACTCGCTTGGCCATCTATAGAAGATCGACAGCTACGCCCCTGGCCATCACGTCAAGTTTGGCAACCTAAACTACACTGCCGACATCCGCGGAGACTTGATCTTCGACGGATTCGGGCCCATGTCAGGCGCGCCAAACGATCACGACGTGCACGATCTAGATCTGCAGTCAGACGGTATTCGGAACATCTCACCTGCCACGGCATCGGACTTCGTTCCAGAGCAGGTCGTGCCTTCCAAGGACGGGTGGATGGACCCCGCCCCGGAGGTCGCATACTCATCGGTGTTGGAGCCGAACACAGACTCCTCTCCTAAGGAGATCTTTGGCTCCGGACCCCCAGACTTGTCCGGTCGTGTGTTCCAGACCGCGCACATCCATGCCCATCAAATCTAATTGGGCTCCGGTTATGAAGCTCACTGCCACGGATATCTTCCAGCACTCACCCTTCGGAGACGTGCTAGATTCATTAAGGTCTCTCTCTCTCTCTCCATCAGGAGATTCATCACCCACCCACCACACACTTAATAGCCATGGTCGATGACTTGACCAATGCGCTCAACTTCGATTCCGAAGACATCGACGGTATAGACGACGATGCGGGAGAAGAACAGGAACATTACAAAAAAATACACTTCTATGATGATACTTGTTTGTCACAGTAGGTCGCATTTTCTGTCATGCATGTACATCCATGACAAATTTATGACAGAATCAAGATAGTCATACCTGTGCTATCGTAGAAGTGTTCCATGATATTACCAACATTATCATCACGGGAGTGTCCACTTCCATGACAATAAATTGCGCGTCACAGAAGTGCTTTCATCAAGGGTGATCGACACGTGGCATCCACCGTAACGGAACACCATTAAGCTATCGGGTCTGGTTTTGGATCCGATAACCCGTTAATAGCCTGGGCCAATGGGGATTTTCCACTTCTAAAATCATCATTGGCCGCAGGAAACACGTGTTGCCTCACCATTGGGACAGATGTCATCCACTCATTGGACAGGAGGCGCCTATGATAGGTCGACACGTGGCACGGCCCAACAGTGGCCCATTCCGGTGAAAAAGGCTGGCCCAGTAAAAATTAGCAGGCCAGCCCATATAAGGCCTACTTGTGTCAGGTCCATTTAAGCCCAAGGCCCATACGAGATGTGCCAATTTCGGCCGTCAACGGCCCGTTAAGATTTGACACCATTGCAGCTCCTCAGTGAGCCCGTTAACAGCCCGCTATATATTTGGGCTCAATATCGGCCCGATGAGATTTCAGCCTGTTAACGGCCATTTAATGATGGGCCAATTTTAGGATTACATTTTCGGCCTTTTTAGCGACCCATTTAAGTGTTGGGCCAATTTCGGCCCGGTGTCTTTCAGCCTGTTGACGGCCCATAAATCAGTTGGGCCATTTGTAGTCGGACCTGAGTTTCTGCCTTTTAGCGACCCATTTAAGTGTTGGGCCAATTCCCGGTCTTGTGTGCCTTTCAGCCTGTTAACGGACCATAAATGAGTTGGGCCATTTGTAGTCAGACCTTAGTTTTGGCCTTTTAACGGCCCATGCCCGTCATGGTCCAATACCAGCCTGGTTTCTCTTTTGGCCTGCTAAAGGCCCACAACACAGTTAGTCCATTTACAATACGACCTGACTTTCGGCCTCTTAGCGTCCCATGCTCTTCATGGTCCAGTACAAGCCCACTGTCTCTTTCGGCCTGCTAAAGGCCTACAGTATAGTTGGGCCATATGTAGCCCAAACTTAGTAACGGCCTGTGAAATAAATTGGGGCCACCTGTTGCCCGCTTCGATGTCGGCCTGTTAATGACCCGAGAGGTAAGAGGGCCGACCACTAACTTTCGGCCTATTAACGACCCATTAACTTAATGCGCCACTAAAGTTCGTACATGTCTTGAGGCCAAATTATATAATTTGAGCCCATTACGATGAGCAATTATGCACAGGACCAAAACTGATGAAGCAAAGGTACGGCATACAGGGAATAACGTTGCACATCCAGCATATATTACAGGAAATTACATCCACTGGGCAATCAAAGATTGATGCCAGTGCAAATAAATGAGCAGAAGTTAACCATCTACAACGTCACAATCTGCACCTCAGCACAGATGATGACCATAAGCATGTGGGCAAGTTCTTGCTGCTTTGCTACACTGTCTCTGAAAACATTGATCAGTTGTTGTGTCGCACGACTCTGCACCTCTGATTGATCCACCATTTCCATCATTGCTTCAGCCATTAATTGGTTCACAAACATACATTTATTCCGTTGCATTCGAGACAGAGGATACTGAACAGATTCAGATGGCGATTTTGGCAGGCTTGTATTATTGATAGTGGAGAGTGTCTCGACCACTGCATCATAACATAAATTAGGACGGGAACCAAACAGATTAATCATGAGTTATTGCCATATTACCTGGCCTAGATTTACTGGAAAGAAACAATGGGGTTGCCTTGCTGTTTTCAGAGTTTGTCTTCTTATCTTCAGCAGCCTGCACAAAATTAACACACTAGCATTGCTATCATTGGCCAAGTCAGATAATAGGAAAGCAACATTGACACAACGAACGTTTGGGCAACTAGCCTACACCAAATTAACACAATATGGCACAGCTATCATCAGCCAGGTAAGGTAGTACGAAAGCAACATTGACACAATGAATGAATGGGCAACCAGAGAAGCACTACAATTCAGTAATGTGCGTGATATGAGATAGTACATTCATGCAGCTCAGTATGCAAAACTACCAGGCAGTTTTCCTTACAAAAATCAACATTGGCGCCTTTAACATTTTGCTACAACTAATTTTAGATCAGATAAAGGTTAGATTCACGCCGATTAACAAAATACATGTTGATGTAAAAATATAGTGATATACAACAGGTACTTACATCAGCATTGGAGCACAGAGAATTCCCGCAAGATATTTTCCTCGAATACGATCCCAATGGAGGAAGTCTTCTATCGTTTAACCTTATTTTCTAAAAGAGAGATGGGTAAGAAACATGTAGAAAATATGATCAGAATGCTATAAAATTTCATGATGCGAGGATACGCACACGCTTCTTAGAATGGAGTTGACATTCTTTTGCTGGACTGGAGCGGACTAGTTCTTTGGCCACTGGAATCTGCTTATTATCAGTGGGAGTTGGGTTTCTCTGTGCTGGAGCAGTATCTATGAAAAATGGAGTTGGTTTATTATCTCCTGGCGTTTGGATCTTTTGCAAAGACCTGGTTTGTAACCCTTGAGATTCTAACATAGCCGTCTTCCCCTTGCATGCCTTATATAGAAGAATGGTGATTCAGTTATAAAACATGCTATAGCAGAGATGGAATAGGTACTGAAGAATAGAAAGGCATGACATATTGACATGTATTCCCTCCATCCGGAAATAAATGGATGGGTCTAGGCGTATTTCAGTTCTAGATTCATCCAGTTTTATCCATTTCTGCGACATTCAATCCGGACGGAGGGAGTATGATGTAAGAGCTAGGGATACGACAGGACAACACAGTAAAGAAAAACACTGTAAAACCCACTTCAGAACCAAAGTATTCAAACCCACTGATATGAGATAGTACACTCATGCAGCTCACGATGCAAAACTACCAGGCAGTTTTCCTTACAAAAATCAACATTGTGGCCTTTAATCATACATTTTGCTACAACTAAATTTAGATCAGATAAAGGTTGGATTCACGCCGATTAACAAAATACATGCTGATGTAAAAATATAGTGATATACAACAGGTACTTACATCTACATTGGAGCACTAAGAATTCCTGCAAGAATCTTTCCTCATAAACGATACCATTGCAGAAATTCTTCTATCTGTTAAGCTTATTTTCTAAAAGAGAGATGGGTAAGAAACATGTAGAAAATATGATCAGCATGCTATAAAATTTCATGATGCAAGGATACGCACACGCTTCTTAGAATTGAGTTGACATATTTTTGCTGGACTGGAGCGGACTAGTTCTTTGGCCACTGGAATCTGCTTATTATCAGTAGGAGTTGGGTTTCTCTGTGCTGGAGCAGTATCTATAAAAACTGGAGTTGGTTTATTATCTCCTGGCGTTTGGATCTTTTGCAAAGGCCTTGTTTGTAACCCTTCAGATTCTAACATAGTCGTCTTCCCCTTGCATGCCTTGTATAGAAGAATGGTGCTTTAATTATAAAACATGCGACAACAGAGAGATGGAATAGGTACTGAAGAATAGAAAGGCATGACATATTGACATGTATTCCCTCCATCCGGAAAAAAATGGATGGGTCTAGGCGTATTTCAGTTCTAGATACATCCTTTTTTATCCATTTCGGCAACATGTAATCCGGACGGAGGGAGTATGGTGTAAGAGCTAGGGATACGACAGGACAACACAGCAAAAAAACACTAGTTGAATGTAAAACTATATGCTAGCGGAATACGTACAGAAATAACTAAGGCAACATACACGTGTATGATTGGGAAAATAAGATGGCATTGCAACAGAGCACTAGAACAGCACTTCAATGTAAAAAAACATGGTATGGCAGACAGATGAAGTACATACTGATGAATAACAATGCATAAGATATTCAGAAGCATGATGTCCAAATTAAGCAGATGGCATTGCGATAGAGTAGAATGACAGTACTTGAATTTGAAAACATGTTATCATGAATGGAATAGGTACTGAAAAACAGGAAGGCATGACATATTTACATGCATGATCAGCATGCTAAGCACATGGCATTGCAACAGAGTAGATACACTCCAGGACATTATATGCATGTTGTACCCATATCACAGGCCAAGTTAGAGCAAGGACCTTGTGGGGTGAAGAGGATTCATCATCTTTCTGCAAGTCTTCTGAAGAACTGCCTTTACATGTTCCATCATATTGGGTATCATTGACATCAAGTTTATTGGCCTTTACATTGCTCCGTGAGGTTCTTGTGGATATATCAGTGTGTGCAATTATATCTGACATGCATGGAAGACAACTAGTAGTTAGATTTATGTAATGAGTGCCTGTAGGAGACGACATAAATAGTAGGACTGGGGTTAACTAGCAGCAACAGGTCTCATAAACTAAAGGGAGAACACAGATGAAAGCTACAGAATATGTATCGTTTCTACTCGAGATTAACTAGATGGCACACAAAAGTATTAAAGAACAACATAGGTAATACTAGAAGTGGTATAATACTATAATCACCAGCCTGTGGGATAGCATTGGCTGATGGATGATAACTATGGAACAACGTTACCTAAAGAACAAGTATCTTAGCTGAACTATGGAACAGCGTGAACTCCTGAACAAGACCCGTAAGAGATCAGCATGAATATACAGTGAAATGTGATGATCTATTTTCCATGCTTAGATGAATAACAAGCCATAAATGTTGCACACAAGTAAGATGAGGGTACAACCTATCTGGCTGCCATCCATAGGAGTGAGCATCATGTGCTGACTTGTCGATGGCCCTGCAGTTGTTGTGGTTGTCCATGTCGGGCACGCGCATTCGATGCAGGGAACTGTTGAGTGGGGACTATAGCTCCCTTCTGGTGTATGCTTCCCTTGTTGGAGCAGCTGCGGTGAGTCGGAAGACGGTGTGTCTGAAGATGCAGATAACACATAATGTTAAGAACGACATATCTCTTTGATCTGAAGAAATACACTAAGAGATCAACAGCAAGGTACGAGAGTGGTCACACGTCTGTTGACTGAAGACTAAATTGGGGTCACACGATTTTATTTTATTTTGGTACTGTCCGATCTACGCCGGATGGCTTGATGGCCGTCTTGTGCCTCCCGGCTGACACTGTTCGGAATCTTCCCCAAAGAGCCAGCGACCAACGGCAGAGCAGCCTGCCTCCGCCGTCCGTGGCCCCGGCCAAAACCCCGCTCCCCGCCCCACCGCACTGCCGTGGTTGCGCCGCCCCCGGGCCAATCCACAAAGACTCCCCATCATCCAGATCCGGCGGCGGCAGTACCTTCAACCCACGCAACTCTAAAAGATAGCCATCTAAGCGCTGCTTCCGCGGCGAACTTGCGGCCCCGCACCCTTACGTTAGACACCAGCCAACCGGCAGCCTAGGAGCTCCGCCGCCTCGAGGGGTGCTGCTTCCCATTGGGAATCGATTGGCCCAGAATAAAATTCAGACAACTGACGCCTAAATAAAGTGATTTGAGATGAGGGTGCGACCTATCTGGCGGCATGGTGAAGTAGGCAGGTCCAGCTGCCGAGTCGGTGAGGCCGGCGCGGTTGCGGTGGCGACCGGCGGCAGGGAAAGAGCGATGTTGCGAGGGTCGACGGCTACGCGGAAGCAGCGCCAGGACTCTGGACGGATCCGAAGTTGGAGCCGCTCCGGCACCGTGAACAACGGCGGGGGTGAATCGGCTCCGGTACAGTTCACGCGGCCGTCGTCGAGGCAGCACCAGCAGCACGGAGTAAGAGGCACACGGCCCAGTGCACGACGGCAAATGGACAGCGTCTCCGGCATTAGGGAGGAGGGCGGCTGTGAAATTGGTGCGGTGGGGGCGCCATGGAGGTGGGGCTGAGGTTTCGCGGCTCGGGAGAAGGGAGCTTCCCGGGAGAAGGTGATTTGGCGCCCACGAGGTATGAATGGGGGCGGGCGGGGCGGGGGGGAATTGGGAGGGGAGTGGAACCATGTCTTACGGACGCATTTGTCTGAAATGTGAGGGGGAGTTACAGTTCTACCCTTGCCTATAGGCTTCTCAGCTTGGGTCTGTGTACTGAGGGTCGGGGATAGTAGAGTAACTTTGCTTCTCCCCAAATAGTGGGCGGGAGCGATTTCGGGCGAGCAGGGCGTGTTTTGAACTATAGTGGGCGCGAGCGATTTCGGGCGAGGAGAGCGTGTTTTGAAATAGTGGGCGCGAGCTATTTCGGGCGAGGAGAGCGTGTTTTGCCGACCATGGTTTATGAATTATTCGGCACATGTCATTTCGGCCGAGGAGAAGGCGCGCTTGGATGAAGTTACGAACCTACCCTCGATGTACAACGGGCCAATTGATGCGTGTCCCACATAGGACGGTAATTTCGCGTCTCCCATTTATTTGCTCGGGCGAATTCCACCTAGCAGAGAGGATGTTTAACGGTTCGTTCAAATTTTGGGAGAACGAGCATCCACGTCTACCTTACCAAGTCGATTCGAATCAAATTTTGAAATATTAGCTTGCCACTTCTTTTTTAGATGGAGAGATGATGCTCGGGAGTAATGTGTTTTTACATGCTCGTTGCTAGCGATTTACTATATGACAAATAGTTGACCCACTCAAAAACGCGAATCAAACCCAAAATGAAATATCTCGATTCAATGAAATAGCTCGTTCAGTAGGTCAAAATAGTGAACTAAATCCAAAATTGAACACCTCAATCGAGTAGCATGTTGTACAGTATTATAGTACTCCATGAACATGTTGAAAGTCAAATTAATGAACTTGTTTGATATACGCATATATCCGTTCATGTGTGGATTGCAGACAACATGTTCTCCAATTTAAATATTTGAATGCAAGTTTATATCGAAACATGGTTTATATCAGTCTTTGATGCATAAAACGCGACCTCCCCCTCTCCCGGACTCCTGTTCTCTCTCTCTCTCTCTCTCTCTCTCTCTCTCTCTCTCTCGCCGACAATCTTCAATTCTGTCGCACGCATCCGACACAAAAACCTTGTTGCTCCCTCTCCCTTTCTATCCATCTCTCTCTCTCTCTCTCTCTATCTATCTATATATCTATCTATCTCTCTCTCTCTTTGTGTGTGTGTGGGGGGGGGGTCTTTCTAGTTCGCATGCATATATACACCATCTATAGGTCTCTCTCGCACACTATGTATGATACTCTAGCTAGTCCAAGCTAGATATCTTGGGTGCACTCATCGTACGCACACAAATTCCTTGGCTCTTTGCCCGTAACTCTCTCACGCACCACTATGTCGTCTCGGAGCTCTTCCCCCCTCTCTTAAACTCTCCATCCACCTGGGTCACACATACACATGCATATCTCACTCGCACTCGATAGGCCCATCTAAAACTCTATCTCTCTCCCTCGTTCTCTCTCCATCTCACACGCACACACACACAATCTCATGCCCAGCTAGCCAAGTATGATGGTCTCTCACTCAATTGTAGGCACACGCAGTCCCCCCTATATGTATATGACTAGCTAATCTTAGTCTCCATCACAAACATGTGCATGGTCTATCTCGATTTCTCTCGGGGCATCTTTCTATCGCGCACGCACTCCCTCGATCTCCCACCCATATAGTCCCCTCACGATCTCGAGGGGATCTCTCTATCACAAACACACCCTCTCTCCCTCCCCATGCGTCCATGCCATCCATGTGTCCCTCTCGACCTTTTTTCCTTGTTGGCCAGACCTCTATTGGACATGTGCTACAGGGGTGTCTCTCTCCGTTGCAAACAATCACACACTAGCTATCTTCGTGTATCTCCTCGCCTCGCTTTTCCATCTCGGAGATGCATGCGTGATATGTTCGCATAAGAAACGAAAAAACACACTCTCTCTCTAATTTATCATTTGTTGTCACTTTCTCTTTCACACACACATACTATTTTTGCACACTTACTCATTCTCCTTCACACGCACTTGATCTGTCTCGACTCAGGCACTCTCCTCGGTCCATAGCATATAGATTTATTGAAAAGTCAAACATCACAAAGTTTGACCATGTACGTGGAGAAAAAGAATTACATCTAGTACGGCAAACATATACCATTAGATTCACATGAGATGTAGTTTTGTATGATGTATCTTTGGTATTGTAGATATAAATAACATTTGCGTAAACCTGATCAAAGTTTCCAAAGTTTGACTTCTAAAAAATTTGCATGCACTGCATTATCGAGCGGATGGAATATCTCTTTCCCCCTCTCAGCTATCTGACGCACCACTCAGCCTATCGGGGCTCCTCAATCTCTCTCAAACTTTATTGGTCAGTTTGGACCTGACCCTCATGCCTTGATGGCCGGTACTTCCTGGTGTGGACATGAGATGTAAAATATTTATGTCTGACCAGGCTTGTGTGGTGCTGAAGCGTTTGCTTCATGCCTGGGCCAGGCAAAGCAT
The DNA here is from genome assembly GCF_018294505.1 of Triticum aestivum. Taxonomy (NCBI): domain Eukaryota; kingdom Viridiplantae; phylum Streptophyta; class Magnoliopsida; order Poales; family Poaceae; genus Triticum; species Triticum aestivum. The sequence goes on along the minus strand of NC_057810.1, from coordinate 615,060,011 downwards.
CAACGTCCCATAAATCAATCCATGCATCAATTTTTTAATGCTAATATCAATCCATGTTGATGTTAGCCTCGTGGCCGCACAAGCGTGCATGAAATCCAGCCACAACCCCAGGCCAGGCAAAAGATGCTTAGGACGCAAGCCAAACTGGCCTTATATCTCCCTGGTTCACACATACACATGTCTCACTCGCGATATACATATAGACCCATCCAACACTCTCCGCCCTTGTTCTCTCTCCATGTGACACGCACCCCCGTAAGTACCATAATCCCTCACTCCATCATAGGCGCAAGCACTCCCCCCCTCCTAAGTATGACTATTTCTTACTAGCCATCAGGAACACACGTATTGTCTCCTTCCATCCATACGTCTATCTCGATATCTCTCGGGGCATCTTCTATTGCGCACACACCTTGTCACTCGATCTCCCACCCATGTAGTCCCATCACGATCTCCAGGGGATCTCTCTATGACAAACATACACTCTCTCCTCCCCATGTCTGCATTTTCTCCGTAACGTCTCTCTCGCCCTCTCTCCCTTGTTTGTCAGACCCCTCTTGGCCACGTGCTAGGGGTCTTGCTCTCTCAGTTCCAAACAACCACACACTATCTCCTCACCTTGCCTCCGTTGTCGAAGATGCATGTGTGATATGTTTGCATAAGACACGCATGCTTTTTCTCTACTTTTATCGTGTGTTGTCCATGTCTCTTTCACACACGCACACACACTTTTTCTCTCTCTTCTCTCTCTCTCTCTCTCTCTCTAGTTAGGGACTCTGTCACGTCCATAAGCATATGGATGTTTTGAAAAGTCAAACCTCAGAAAAGTTTGACCAGGTATATGTGGAGAAAAACATTTACATCTGGAACGATCATTAGATTCATCACAACATGTACTTACTTCATACTATCATTTATCTTTGGTATTGTAGATATAAGTAATTTCTTTATAAACTTGGTCAAAGTTTCAAAAGTTTGACTTAAAAAAATGTTGGAACTACATTATCGAACGGAGGGAGTAGCTCTTTCTCTCTCTCTGCTATCTCTCACGGGCCTCCCCTCTCACTCGAACTCTCTATACCGACGGATTATACGCTCACTGTGTCAGCGTATAGCTCCGTATATTGTTTAGTTGACCGGTCAACCAATCCACATGCTGCCTTGTCAGCTCGTGTTCTGTATCTTCGTGTGCTGGCCCATGTGGCAGTGGGTGAAAATAAGTAAACTAGAGGCCCATCTGACACGCGGTGAAGTAAACAAAGTTGAAACCACTCGGGGTAGCACCCCGCACGCTAGTAAATTGAGGGCGCATTGAGGACAAACTTCTTGCGCGCGAAGGACGCACTCGCGCACAATCCACCACTACGCGGCGGCATGCACAGAAGGACGCACTCGCGCACACCCAACACACAACACACACCAGCACACGTGTACATCAGGCGTCGCCGCCGTTGAGATGGACGGCGAGGCAGCCAACAAGCGGAGGCGGCTCGAGCCAAAACCGCATCCGGCGAGCCTGGACTTCATCAGCAGCCTCCCCGATGACATGCTGCTCGTCATCATCGGCCTCCTCCCCACCAAATCTGCCGTGCGGACCGCCCTGCTCTCCCGGCGGTGGCGCCCCCTCTGGCGCTGCATCCCCCTCAACCTCACCGTCGACAGCTGCCTCTGCGACGGGGATTGCAAACGCATGGCCGCAGTCTCCAAGATCCTTTCATCGCACCCTGGGCCAGCCAGACGCCTTGACATCCGCATGTTCAGTACCAACTGCAAGGTCCAACCCAAGTTCGACGAGTGGTTCTTATCCCCCGCCCTAGATCAGCTCGAGGAGCTCAGCTTTGAAGCTGGACGATGTCGCTCTCTGCCGCCGTCCGTGCTCCGCCTCACGCCAACGCTGCGCGCGCCAGCTTCAGCTCCTGCTATCTTCCCCAGATTAATGTTGCGCCCGCCCTTCTTCTCCCTCAACTCAAGCAGCTCGACCTCTTCGACGTTGTCATCTCGAAGAAGGCTATGGAGCACCTGCTCTGTAGCTGTACTATGCTCGAGTACCTTCGTCTTGAGCAGATCCACGGGTTCATTAGCCTCCACATCGCCTCAATGAATCTCCGATGGATTTATGTGTCTTGCTGGCCCCGCAACAAGACATCAATTGGGAAGAGATCACTCCAGTTGTTCCATGTTATGGTCATTGAGAATGCGCCTTTCCTTGAGAGATTGCTTGTATCGGATCTAGAAGGTCCAACAAAAATCAGGGTCATTGACGCGCCGAAATTGACAGCGTTGGTGTACTCATCTGCCAAATTCTCTGAACACTGTATTGGATCCGTAATTGTTCAGGTACATCACTCATCTTCTTCTCCGTCCTCTTGAAATTCACATTTTTAAATTTCTTCTTGATGTATTTACGACCGTCTTCCAGAAAATGATTCCCACAAGCTTGACCCAGTCCATGCGCACAGTGAAGATCTTAGCACTAAAATCTATCGGCCCCAATCTGGATCAAGTTGTTGGATTCCTTACATGCTTTCCGTGCACGGAGAAGCTACTCATCGAGGTGAAACTTCTTTCCTATAAGTAAACGGTAATCACAACGTAGCTCAATTTTTTCGTAATTTTCCCAAATTACGATGACAAGTGTAGTGTTCAAAACTGCATCTACGCACTGCACCGAAAGAAATGTTTTTAGTATTTTTTCTCACGTGATCACCTGCATCGTTTTTATGCTGTACTACTATAGTAGCCTAGGCTAGTCATAGTGGAAAGTAACTTAGACTACTCCAGTAACTCTATGGTTACCCTAAGAGCAAGTACTACCTCCGTCCTGGTTTACTCTTCCAATTTTGTAGTATCAAAATTTGACCATAGATTTAACTGACAAAATGTTAATGCATGTCACTAAGAACTATATCGTTGGATTCGTATTTGAACATAATTTCAAGTGGTGTAATTTTTAGTGACATGCATTGGCATTTTCTTAGGTAAATCTATGGTAGTATTCCCTCTGTCCCAAAATTCTTGTCTTACATTTGTTTAGATACGGATGTATCTAACACTAAAATGTAACTAGATACATCCGTATTTAGACAGATTTAAGACAAGAATTTTGGGACGGAGGGAGTACAAAAGTGGGCTATGTAGGCCAAAACATGTGCCAAATTCACTTGTGATGCATTTGGCATCGATGCCCCTCCATTGCTCACCTGGTGCCCCAATCTGGATCACCTACTTTGCTCCGGTGCCAAATTAACTCACGCAATGAAAAAACACTGCGTGGGAGAGAGAGAGGACTGAGGCAATAAAAAACACTTGTTTGGGAGAGTGAGAGGCTGGTGTAGTTGGTTTGATTGATTTGTTTATACATGTGGGTCTGTGTGCACAGCGGTGCCAACTCTCTCACATCGCGAGAGCGGTGCCAAAATCTTTTGATTTGACATCGATGCGTATTATGTGGCATACTTTTGCGAAATATGGCATCGGCCACATAGTGGAAGGCAACAAATGCCCAAGCTCTTCACGTGCTCCTAGTTAAATGAGAGGAAACAGAAGAGAGAGAGAGAGAGAGAGAGAGAGTGAAAAAATATCACTAGCCAGCCAACCCTATCGTATGAGCGAATGATATTGGTACCTCTTGATGACACGGCAATCTTATGCAGCCAGCTGCTCTAATATGTTCTCTTCTTTTGCAGATAAAAAAGACCCGAAAGTGAAAAATGTGCTGCACTATAACAATCTCATCGAATGCCTTGATCTCCATCTTACAGAAATTGATTTGATCGACTACCGAGGCAGCACATCTGAGATTAAATTGGCCAGGTTCTTTGTTCTGGAGGCAAGTGTGCTCAAGGTAATGAGGTTTGGCGTTCTCTGGCGCAACAATGAATGGCGTGCTGATCACCGCAAGCGTCTAAGCCTAAATGACAAAGTCTCCGCAGAAGCTGAATTTGTTTTTGAAACATCAAGTGGCCAGAGACTCGAAAACTTATTTGCCCATTAGTGACTTGTCAGGGCGGTGGATTTTAGTTTGTACGATAATGCTGCATCCACCTAAAGTAACGAAAGTTCTTACGTAAACTTCCTAGTAATTCCCTCTTCGTAGGTGCAGCATTACTCCTAACATTTGTAATATCAGTTTGAAACTTGTAATATTGCCGTGTCCTATTCCTGCGTTTTCAAAATCCTGCGAATCAAACAGGTCCTGAGTTGGTGATGATGTTGTGCCTCCCATCTTTCACCAATAGCCGTCGGATCTAGATCTGACGCATACAAACCAAGCTTCTCCATTTTTGCAAAAAGATGCCCGCACTTGTTCCCTATTTACAAACAACTCCTTGTCTCTCACAATCAGCCTTATCTCCTCCCCACCACATCTAGAAGGCCGTGGAAAAATCTGGCGCGATGGCCGCTGCCGGAGCCGTCCACCCCCAATCTTGGTGTTCCGTGCAATGCACGGGCATCTACGCACGGGAAATTATGTCGAACAGGGCTAGTTGTAAGCAGGCTAGCTCTACAGCCATGATGATAGTGACTGCAGACGGTGAGGCTGACTATGGTATGCCGAACACGGCGCCTATACTCAGGTGTCATCTCCGGCGCAGGGTCTTGTCACTTCACTGTGAGGAGCAGCACGTAATAATTTGACCAACGGGTAGTACAGTGCTAGTACTCCTACTACTACATTGGTAGTACTACTACTAGTACTAGTAGCACCACCGTCTGGATTTAGGAGTACTACCACGTCCATCTGGATTTTAGTATTTGACTAGCAATATCTAGTAATGCATGTCACAAAAAATGTACTACTCCCTCTGTAAATAAATACATGGTGTTTTATTCCTATCGGCGAGAGAACTTAATGTTTTTTTGCTAACTAGAGTACTAATAGGATTACATGCAATGAACTAAACACTGCATGTCATGTTTGGTAGTCTCATGTCATTGAAAGCATGCACGGCCCACATCTCTCATTGGTTGATATGTCACGAAATAAGAAACAAGGAGGGAGTTAATGCACCGTGCCTAAGTGTTTTGGGATTATTTGGTTTTCGTAAGGTGACTTACACAACATTTTGGTTTACATGCATTAACATTTTATGAGTTAAATCAAAGGTCAAAACTTGGCGCAAAATGCAAAGGGTACCAATAAACCAGTAAACATCAAATTTCTCTCATTTGGCCCCAACTAGAGGTCCGGTGAGATGACTGACTATACTGCACCGGCACGGAGGGGGACACGGCTTCATTGACTTATGGCAACTTCCTTTGGGTGAATGACACGTGGGCCCAGGGCGTGGCTAGCCCACCTATCTTACAGCCAAAGGCAGGTGCAGTAGAGGGCCGAGGAGTAGTACGAAATCCTACGCACCTACACACGCTAACCAAGGGCAAGAGTGATCACTCGAATCGCAGGATCAGTTGACTAGAAGCTATGCTAGACCCATGGAGGCTGTGCCAGATGGTCCACGATGTCGGCCTGTGGCCCGGCACCGAGGAACGTCTCCAGGTAGTATTGCTTGAGGCCGCCAGGGCGAGGGGCCGCTTGGACGACAGCTTTGTCTCCTTATTTGACGAGCTCCTCGTCGGTTTCCTCGACAAGTTCACCATCGTCAAGAAGCTCGCGGACGACTTTGACGTAAGCCTCTAGGCGACGAACCCAGGCTCTGTGATGCCCGCCACCCTCAATGGCCACTATGGTGACAACCTCTTCGATGCACTGGTGGCCCTACGACTGCCTGCCGTCGCGCTAGAGAATGTCCAGCTCGAGGTCGCGCTCGCTGCGCAGTGCTTGGCGCAGCAAGACACCATCGACATAATCACCCACGTCTACGCACAAATCATCCACAAGGACTACTACATGCAAGAGGAGGACGATAGGACGCTGGCCTTCTTGGACCGCAGGGCAACCTTGGACGGCACTGTTCATAAGCACGTTGAGCTCGCCGCCAATGCCGCTGCTCCTCACACGTTGGTTGGTGACCTGGCGTACTAGCGAGTGAGGATGTCGTTGATGGATCCGTATGTATTTTTATCTTTCCATCAAATCCATGTAGTAGTATATGACACTACAGTAATTATCTTACCTTTCGCATCAACTTCGTAATTTTCGTACGTACTCCATGCATGAACGGCGCCAGAACCTAACTTCTCATTACACCAGGCAAAATCGTTATTTTCTATCTATCGGTCGTGCCATGGAGCAGAACCAAAATTTACAAGTTACGAGTTCAAAAGGAAAAGCCTGTCGTGTTCGCGTCGCACCCCCACACGGTTTGTCCGGCACGCCGCTCAAGCAGGAATGCATGCGGTGTTGCATTCTCACTTACAAGTGGGACCGCAGTTGAGCAAACCGACTATGGGCAAACGCCCACCCCGCCCACCACGCGATGGCTGAGAAAACAGGAGGGGGAAGAGATGGCTGTAGCACAGACTCCATGAAAATTGGTGTCAGATGGGACTCGTGTGGGTGGCGTGTGCCGTACTGCTAGACGTGAATGCTAATTATGGCCCATGCCACCCCACTATATCGAGCCTATATCGAGGTACGTAGAACAAATTTCCTGCAGTCCGTGCTCAGCCCTCCTCTATCTCTCTTCTCAGCCAGCCAGCGGACGCGCGGAGCCCATCGTCTGTTTGCTCACATGCGGTCCCACATGTCAGTGAAAACGCAAGCGGACCCACTGAACCTGCACATCTTTCACCTCGACGTGCTGGTGATGAAAAACAAATCCAATAAAGATCTTCGGTGGCCGCTTTTGGAGTTACTCAAGAGTAGTAAGATTCTATTTACAGTTTAACCCAAGATGCACATCTCGTGGCTTCAACTACCACTCTATTTTCTTTCATGACACGACCTGGATGCTGGATGTCCCACGTGTCGGCAAAAGGAGGAAGAACCCGACCAAATCTTTGGTTGTGCTCTCGGATTAGACTAGTTGTGCTAACTTAAAAAATTTATTGTGTACTCCCTCCGTTCCAAAATACTTGACTTCCATTTGTCCAAAAATGGATGTACCTATATACTAAAACATGTCTAGATACATATATATTTTGACAAATAGAAGGCATGTATTGTGCAACGGAGGGAGTAGAATGGATGCAAGTTTTTGTATTGGGAAGAAGAGTACATCCATATATTGATAGAGCGCAATTTAGTAGATGTTCTATCACTTTTAGCTAGCATAGAGGCTAGAGATGAGATTAGTGCACTTGTTGATACTCCTACTAGAATAGAGGCTAGACATGAGACTAGATGCGAGGAAGCAACGTCTACTTCTTTACACTCGAAGAAGAAAGAAGCACGCAAGATCGAGCCTTCGCAGATCAACAATGAATGCATCGAGAAGGCACTAATCCAACTTATAGGAGTAGTAAAATGTATTCTTGTGGTTCTTGTTTTCTTTGGTCTTGCTTTTCTAGTCAAAATTATCATTGGAGTTCGTGCAAAACGGAGGTCCGTTTGGGATCGTGCGTTGGAGTTGGCCTTACAAGTGGGACCACAATTACGGAAACCGACTATCGGCAAACCCCCACCTCGCTCGCCGTGTGATGGCTGAAGTTAGAGAAACGACGAGGTTGAAGAGATTGCTCTAGCATGGACTCCAAGAAATAATATGGTGTCAGATGGATGTCGTGGTGGTGGCGTGTGCCGTACTGCTGGACGTGAATGCTTGTTCTGGCCCATGCCACCGTACTACTCCTACTACTTACTCCTACTATATAGTACTAGTATCGAGGATTCAAGGTGCTGGTTACGTACAGCGAACACATTAACATATGGCTACAGTAAAAACACCCGCCCGACGCGCGAAGCATGTGAAGCTAGTACAAATAGTGTACTAGTACTACTATTGTTGATTGGCCTCATACAATAACCTGTTGCAATGCACGTAAAATTATGTATTCGGAAAATAATTTTTTGCCTCATCACACCACTCACTCAGAGAAGCGACTCGAAAGCCATTCATAAATTTGGTAAGTTTATCACAGGTATATCATTTTATTACATACAACAGGTCATCAACCCACATCGACAATGAGGATACATTATAAATACTAAAGTTTTCACCACACAACAAATAACAAGCAATGAAATGAACTTCAACTCAACCATTCCTCGGTGTTGGAAACGCTTGCTTTGAACCACAAGTCATTCTCTGGGACGGGCCATCCATTGTCGATCTGGAGACCAACGCAGGACTGATCATCCAGGCTGAAGCGGACTACTATATCAGTACCAGGGTAGGGAACCACCCAAATGTCCGAGGTATAGACACAGTTTCTTCTCATAAATGGTAGTAATGTTGTGTCAACAGCAGTTGGATCGCCTTTCACCATCATTGGATAGTTTTGTCCAAGGAAGAGCGAGTTTTCTCCAAGACTATCAATTATGTACCAGGGAGAAGGAGTTGGCGCTAGCACACTTGTATCCATCCCGAATACCATGCAACGGGTGTTGGAATAGGTCCGGAGAGTGCGACCATGGGAGACTACACCTGCTTCCTTAGCAGTAACATCATCAGTGGGTGTATACACACAAGAAGAGGTGATCCATCGGAATTAGTTGCCAGGCGCCACAAAGTTTATGGGCGCTGCTCGTCCTCATGCTCGTGATCATCACCATCGTCATCTCCCCCTTGGTTATAAAAATTTTCAAGTATGGGTGGTGGAATGTTCACAGGACCTTGGAAACACAAGAAGAAGGTTAATTAGTAAAGGTAAACTTGCTAACCCGCATGCATGTGGATGAAACAATTATAATTACGGTGGAAGACAAACATACCGAAACTACGAGGATTCCATGCAAAAATAGTGCCACGAGTGGTGGCAGCAAAGAAAAGGCCCTCGTATTGAATTTCATCACATTACTCATCCGTGTACCGAAACTGATTTTTTAGCAATATCCATCGAGTCAAACCACCAAGGACGGCAACAAGCTTGTCGAAGATAGCAACAACTTCATAGTTGTTGTAATTCCAAGAGCGGTTGGGAACTTGGCAAACTGATATCTTCCGTAGAAGACAGTCACCATGATTGTATTTGAATGTGCATACAATACCGGTGTGCTCAACCTCTGGGCAGTCTGCTGAGATTTTTGGAAGTGGAACCCGGTCACGAGTGTACACATTCACAAGTTCCCACTTGCAGTTGGACCCAATGTATACAACCCAATCTCCATTTGCGCCTTCCCAAGCCTTGCCTTCAAGCGATGGCATCTTAACATCATACATATCATTATCAAGCGGCATCAACTTGCACAGGACGACGCCTCCGGCGTGCCGGCGCCAGTCATCAGGGTCACGGTGAAGAAGATAGGGGAGATCAAACCGCTCCTTGACTCTTGGGTTCCTTGTAATGATGTTATTAGTTGATTCGAGAATGCACTTGAACGAACCTGCCATGCTAGCCAAGGTGATGATGTCGCACCGATCAATGAGTTCCTCCACCACGTCATCTTTCAGATCGGGGCAAGAATAACGGGGTCGTTTCCGGCCTGTTCCCTCCATGGAGAAGACGATCGAACAATGGCAGAAGAAAAGGTGAAGGGCTAAAGGAAAATGGAGGAGGGAGAGGAAGAGCGTGTGCCAGCAGTTCCAAATCGAGAGGGAAAGGCGAAGAGTCGGTGGACGGTTGCCAGTTTGCCACGGTTCACGAAGAGGCGCCCCAGCCTACACGTCCGTTCGGAAATACTCCCACTACTCGCCGTCGTCTCACTGATATGTTGAAACGGGACCACATGTCAACGAAACATGGTGTGTAATTTTTCGTGCAAAATGCGATCTGACCGCGTTGGCCCGAGGTGCCGCATTAGTTATCTACCTTTATTTTTTTAATGGCATGCCGTTCAGTTTTTAAGAATGACTAACTGGTACTATACACAGAGAAAATATAAACTACTCTACCACTACTCCACCTCAAGTACTAGTAGTATAAAAAAGATATATATGCTGGAGCTTAAGTGCTTTCTTGCCAAGGGCTGCCCACTTGCTTCTCACACTACCACCCTCTCTCCAGATCTAAAAAAGACGGCCCCTCTCTCCCTCCTCACCGGTGGTCACAGATCCGCTGGGGAAGAAAAGGACGTGCAGTGTTGACGCACTCATCATCGGCGAGCGAAGTCACGCACTGACGACAAGGACGTCCTCTCAGACCTAGCGCCCGCACGGGATGGCCTCTGTCCCCAAGCTCGCTACCGTAGTGTGTGCGGAGGACGACGACCACGAGCGAAGCCACTTTCCGTCGACCCTCAGGTATGCTACCTCTTTTCGAACCATACCCTTGTTATATTGCCCCATCTGCCACGTCGTTGCATGTGGATCTTTTTCCACTCCACCATCTTCCCAATTTGCTATCCTCTGCTCTGTTGGCCATGCAGACGAAAACCATAATTTGCACTATTACAGGAAACCCTACTTCATGCAAACTAATCCATGTCAGGGTTGAATAAGGAAAGGAAGGGAGACTGTACTGTCCAATAAAGTAGGCATCGAACCCGCATCTAGGTTGAAAAGGGGAAAATCAGTAGCTAAGGAACGAGTCTCGTGTCTCTTGGTTGAAGAAGGGTAGAAAGGCATGACAACGCAATAGAGAATGACCAGGTCGATCGGTTTGTTGTCCTCACATAGGAAAAAGGTGGCTAAAGAAAACAAAAATTGGACGTAATCCACATATGCTGGAAAGATATTTGTTGCTCTGGGCAACCATACCCCCCTCACCACTCTACGTCCGTGGAGGTACATTGTACTGGTGCGCCCACTGTCCGAATGGGCCTCCCATGCTCTTATTGCCACTTTTTTTGTTGTTAGTATAACGCCAGTAGTCAAGTCAAGCAATGCTACTACTAAAATGAAGCCACATTTAACTAATGCCGCTCTTAGTCTAATGCCACCGATAAATTTAAGCAATGCCATTTAATGTCACTGGATTATTTCAGGGTTAGCTATTGATTGTGGATGTATTAAAGATTTTTCAGCTAAGGCATTCTAATGCTGTTGCACAGCCAGTATAGCAATGATGAAACTTGTTACTACCTTCAGATTTTTGCACTGTTAATGCTTAAAGATTACATACCTCACTTTCATGCGATAAGCTATTTTTTTTGTACAGTGTCACCAAAATTCCAAGGCGCTGATGTCATTTTAATTTGGTTAAACTGCACAAACAATTATGAAGAGAAGAGGAAAGGTCAAGAGTGGGCACTTCCTCCTCCGGCTGTTCTCTTGATTCATTTGATCAAGTTTTTATGTTTGATCGATTATCAAGATTGGGATAGCAATTTTTAAGGTCCTCCCGAGTTTGAAATGATATTTACCTTGGAGGTACATGGTTTGCAATTTTTTATACTATCATTAGTTAATAATGCTACTTACCTTCAGACTTTTGTATTTGGTTTAATGCTCATGCACGGCTAGTATACCAATGATGAAACTTGTTACCTTTAAATTTTGTATTGTTAATTCTTGTAGAAACCTTCCAGTGCTAGAGTTTATTGAAATATGTTCAGTAAAACCATTGTACTGTACCCTGTAATAAACTAACTACTCTACTGTTGCACTAGCCACTGGATTAGTGTATAATTGTAGTATTCGAATGGTGTTGCATTAGCGTATGGACATAAATAAAGTGTGGCAAGCTTTCCCAGATATGTGCTCAAGAAAACTACTACCTGATTTTCTAAATACTAGATGTGTGGGTACTTTAAGTTGAACTGCGAAAACGTCTTATATTAAGGAATAGATGGTGTAGAGTTCACTCAAATTATCCCAGTAAAGCTAGTCACACCTTTGTTAAAATTAATGTTCATTATGTTATCGGAGGAGGTCTGTATGTTTGTCTCTAATGCCTGTCGACTACATACCTGAAATCATGATGTAATGTTAAGTCATTTCCTTTTGTATCGTGTAACTGAATTGTCAAGGCGGTGATGGCATTTTATTTTAGTAGAACTACACAAGTTTTGCTTAAAAGAAGAGGAAAGGTCAGGAATGGCTCAGTTTTTCAGAAAAAACTATGTATGCCTTCCTGACATCAGCCGATGTTGCTTTATTTATTCATTCAAACAGGTGGTTAGAAACAGTCTTGCTACCTTTTCCCATTAAGAAATAGGAATGCTTATATTTGTGAGTCTATGCTTCAACTAGTGCCACTTTTATAGTAATCACACTTTCAATATCTATGCAAACAGGGATGCTCGATTTTAGTGGAACTGCACAAAAGTCCAATTGGTTCAACATTAGGAGCATGTTTTTTTCCAAACCTTTATATCCAATTGGTGGCACTATGAGCTGTTCATTACGAAGGTACATGGTTTGCTACTATCTTGCTACTCTTTTTGTACTGTCATTAGATAGTAATACTAGTGGTTTGCATGTGAATTTATTGGCAGGGTGGACCTACATTGGAGGTGCAGGAAAGGATTCAATGATTGGATGCTCAATTTCGGTTGTATCGGTTTCACCTCTTCCATCACTGCGAACATGGATATCCTTGGGCTGATGAAGAATAGGCGCTATATTTCTGCTCTGAACCAGCAGATCAATTCAGTATGAAATTGTCCAGGGCAAAACATAACTGTATCAGATTGTCCAGTGCAGAACATGACAGATGCTAAGCGGAAGAGAGATGTTTAAACCGAAAATACATAGTGTGGTATATGTTTACTAGCTGCTTGATATTTGTGCAGACAGAGATGTCTGCCCGTTGCTATTTGGCAAACAAACAAAGTGTCCTCAAATTTGGTTGAACTGCACAAGAGAATAGTATAGTCATTGCATGCAGTGCCATTTGAAAATAGACACAAAGATTGGATAGTCACTTCATGGACTGCAGAAAAGTAGTACTGTACTATTTACTGGCCAATAGTTGGTGCTTCATTGCTTTGGTCTGATTATACAATGGGCATCATTTTGGCTAAGTTAAAGTTTGTATTCCGAAAATAGTCTCGCGGTGTGATCGAGAGAAGACCAAATCATATTGTAGTGGATGTTCCTCCATCATGTGTGGTTCATTCTCATGGTTCCAGCTATTGGTGAAACCACTTACGTTTGCAAGAGGAATTGTATACTTCACAAACAAATTTGTCTTCCAGTCTGTACTGAATGTTGGCCAAGAGAAGCATCCATGTTAGTAGGAAAAACAGATGTTTTTTCTAGATCTTTGCTTTTGGAGCTACATATTTGTATATGATCTGTGAATCATTGAGATGCATTAGCAGTTACCTATTTCTATTCGCTCAGTGTTTACAAGTTACTGATCGATCACTAGCTAGCCTACAAATGTGATCCTGGCAGTTTTATTCGTGACGCAAGATGCGAAGTGGTAGTTTTTTGAATAAAAATGCCTACCTCTGAAGAAACTGACAAGCTACACTATCGATCCTACACGGATAAAAACGCCTACCTCTGAAGAAACTGACAAGCTACACTATCGATCCAACACGGATAAATAGCGGATCATGCACGTACTACCTCCTTTCCGGTTTGCAGGGCTCAATTCAAGAAACGACCTACTCGATCCTACACGAATAAATAGCAGATCACGCACATACTAGTACCTCCATTCCGGTTTGCAGGAATTAATTCAAACCTCTCACCAACCAAGGTACTCCCTCCGTCCGGGTTTATTAGTCCCGTGAGCAAAGAAGCAAGACCAAGGCATGGCAATAATTAACGGCATGCAGAAGTTTAAGCCTAATTAATTCCAGCGATTTAAGTGGCTGCATGCGTGCCCTCGGCTGCGACTCATTGCATGCTGCTTCGCATACTGCCTGTGAGCGATTCTGAGTGCCTGCATGCAGTTGGCCGTAATTAAGGCAGCTAACTGATGCGAAAAAAGATACGCTTTAATTGTTGCGGGCTTTTTAAAATCCATGGAATCATTATTGACAAGGAGGGAGATGATTCGAGTGCACTCGTTTGACCGCCATGCCGGCGTGCGACCCAGACGGGACGGGACGGCACAGTCACAATTTCAGTTTCTCTAGTTTTCCACGGCAAGCTGGTGCGCTAAGCCATTATGCATTGAATTCCGATGACCGCCGTGCTACCTTCCCCCTATAAGTACCGTTTCCCGGCCTTCTCCGGTGCCACCGTGACACAACTCGCCATATCCTCATAAGCCCCCACCGGCCCGACGTTGCTCGCCACGTCCGCCATGCCCCCGCCCGTCCACGGTAGGCGACGCCGGAGGCGGTCACCGCCGGAACTATTGTTCGGTTTTTCACCGGAAGGCAGACGGAGGGAGGAGGCATTCTATCTGTCTTTAGATGGCAATGCAAAGATCGACGAGTTGTTGGAGCGCGACCGCATGGTGGAGGAGCAGGAGTTGTTGGAGCGCGACCGCCTGGCGGAGGAGCAGCGTATCGCCGATTTGCACCGCTAGCGGGACATGGAGCAGCAGCGCACCGACGCTTTGAGTCGCGAGTAGAGCGCTCGCAGCTGGGCCGACTACATGGAGGGCGGCGCCCGGAAAATAGCCCTGGAGGCTGTCGGGCACGCACGCGTTCGTGATGCCAATTTTTACTACCAGCTCGTCAAGTGGGTTTCCCGCTTGGAAGCGAAGCTTCGGTGGACCACGCCGGCATGGAAAGGGCCAATGCGCGCGAGCAACGTGCCCTATCGCACCTCTTGCAAGTCCGAGGTGAGGTGTAGGGCGCCGGTGCCGGCGTTTAGCATGTACAACAGATGGTGGCCGGCATCGTCTAGTTAGCTAAGAGTAAGTTAGCACTTGTACGCTACTAGAGTATTAGTGGGAGTAGATAGTTGACTTGGCTATGATGGTTGTCAACGTGGAAGTTCAGTATTCTATATGTGGATCAGACCTGTTACTTTGCTCTGAATGTTGAACTTTCCATTTGAACGTATGGAATGGGTTGTTATTTTTTAAATGGGTTGTATTTCTCCTCCACGGGTTTAGAGGCCGACTTGTGGGCCTAGCAAGTTGACGCGTACACAATTAGGAGATGATTGTACATGGAGAGGATGACAGTAGGGACCCTCCAAGGTCATGGCAGTACACAAGCAAGTGCCTCCTTATTTTAAGCCAATAAAAAATGGCTCCTCCTAGTGGATTTCTGACATCTCGGTCCCATGCCATTGTCAACATAGTCAATAAACGAGAGAATTGCACAACGAGCGGCTGACACCAGGGACCCAGCAGCTCGCCCAGTTATTTTTGGTTTGGGTTAATTTGATAAATGCCACTCCAAATCTGGTGTATCCGAGAAATGCCACAGTAATTTCCACACTTTGAAAAATGCCATTTCATGCCATTTCTAGTGGCATTTTTCGAAGTCTGGACTGGCGTTTTTCAAAGTTTGCAAACTACAGTGGCGTTTTTCAAAGTTTCCAAAAATTGCAGTGGCATTTTTCAAAGTTTGGAAATTGCAGTGGCATTTTTATGAATCGCAATAATTGGAGTGGCATTTATTTAATTTGTTTTTGAGACGGAAGCAGGGTGTCAACTGGGCTGTGCGGGACACTCTGGCCTGTCTAGACAGCCTTTTCTTTTATGTTTACCACAGACCAGCCCAGTAGTTTTTTTTCTTTCTGAAAATGGCTAGCCCAGTTTTTTTGTGATTTGTCAAGTAAGTCGCTTTATCAGGCCTGTTGGGCTACAAATCTTTCAAGACGAGGAGAGCTTCATTCAGCTGGCCGAGAAAATGGCCTATAAGTAATGAGAAATGGGATGTACATTTTTAAAACACATCAAACCGGCAATTAGTTTCAAATATCTTTTTTTCATTTCAAGATTTTAAATAGCATTGATTTTTATGCATGGACAATTTATTGGATTTTATATTGATATACATTTATTTTTAAAATCAGTCTGAATGTGACTCGAAATTTCGGGATTAAAAACAGCTCAGACCGCACCGACATATGCAAAATTTCGTATGATTTTTTAACCGTGGCCACAATATGGTCTGTAATGCTAACAAAAAGAATATGGGCTCCAAAAAAACCCGTAAGAATTAGCAAATGGGCTGTAAATTATTTGAAATAATGGCAGATGGGTTGTAAGCTGTTTTCCACAGATTTGAGGCTTTCCACAGATGGCCTGTATACTGTTGGATGTCCATCCAACTGCCATCGTGCTTCTTCAATCTATGCTCTTCCTGCTCCAGCCGCTCAAACAAGCACCGGCGGGACTGCCTGCTCCCTCCTGCCCGCGGCCGGCTGTGCTGCCGCGCAGGCCTCATCGCCCCACCGTACTCCCATCGCTGGCCTAGCCATCCCTCTACTCACCCACAGTCCCACACCTACTGTTATTCTCTGGCGACGGCAGACGAACCAGTAAACCCTCGTACAGTCATACTCCCCTCCGTGTGGGAAACAACCGCCGAGTATTCCATGCCTCCGTGTCGTTCCTTCCTAGTCCTCGCTATCGTCCACCGCCCTGGTGCTCTCGGCGTGGCATGGTCAATGTGGTCAACGATCGACATGCATCTGATAGTTGGGTCCACGGCCGCACGCAAGGAAATGCCTCCTTATTGCGTGCAAAATAATGATTCCTCCACCTGACATCTGGGACCCACCGAAAGGGCCTCTGTATTTCGCGAAAAAACGTTACCGCCGCTGACAGCTCGGACCCACCAGCTATATCTTCGCACGCAAGGAAGTGCCTCCTTATTATGCACAAAAAAATGAATACTCCCCCTGCTAGCTGGGACCCAGTATAGTGGGCCTACTAAGTTGACGGGGACGAAGGGCTTTGTCTACTTAGTCAATATGCACGATTCTAGCTCGACTGACATACGATGTCCATCCAACGGCCGTAGTGCTTCTTCAACCTCTGGTCTTCTTGCTCCAGCTGCCCAAAGCAGCGCCGGTCGTGCCGCCTGCTCCTGCCTCTCGTGGCCGGTTGTGCTGTTGCGGAGGCCTCACCGCCCCCATACTACTCCCACCACTGGACAGGCCATCCCTCCACTCCACTCACCCACACCCCTTGTTATTCTGCGGCGATGGCAGTGCAGCCGAACCAGTGAACCCTCGTACTCCTCTCCACGTGGGCATCCACTACTGCGTCTTCCCCGACTCCGCGTCGTCCCCTTCCTAGGCCTCGCTGTCGTCCACCGCCATGGTGCTCTTGGCGCGGCATGGTCAATGTGGTCAACGACCGAATTCCATCAGAAGAATATTGTATGTGGAGAGGCTGACAGCTGGGTCCATGGCAGCCGCAAGGAAGTGCCTCCATATTACGCAGAAAATCATTATTCCTCCACCTGACAGCAGGGACCCACCGGACGGGCCACCTGTATTTTGCGAAAAAAATGTTTGTCCCTGACTGTTGGGACCCACCCGACGGGCCACCATATTTTACGAAAAAATGTTCCCCCTACTATCAGCTCGGACCCACCGGAAGTGCCTCCTTATTACGAACAAAAAAATGAATACCCCCCCTGCTAGTTGGGACTCGCCTTGGTGGGAGGCTGACTTGTGGGCGTACTAAGTTGACGGGGACGGAGGGTTTTGTCAACTTAGTCAATATAAACGATTCTAGCTCCAGTGATCGTATGATGTCCATCCAACGGCCGTAGTGCTTCTTTAACCTCTCGTCTTCTTGCTCCAGCCGCCCAAAGCAGCGCCGGTCGTGCCACATGCTCCTGTATCCCATGGCCGTACCGGATGTGTTGCCGCGGAGTCCTCACCGCCCACTACTATTCCCACCGCTGGCCAGGCCCTGCGGCGACGGCAGCCTCACACCACAGCCGAACCAGTGAACCCTCGTACTCCTCTCCGCGCGGGCTTCCACTGCCGCGTCTTCCCTGGCTCCCCGTTGTCCCCTTCCTAGGCCTCGCCGTCGTCCATCGCCCCGGTGCTCTCGGCGCGGCATGGTCTACATGGTCAAGGAACGACTTCCATCAGACGTGGACTGTACGCGGAGAGGCTAACAGTTGGGTCCACGGCCGCAGCAAGGAAGTGCCTCCTTATTACGCGGAAAATAATTATTCCTCCACCTAACAGCGGGGACCCACCGGACGGGCCACCGTATTTCGCGAAAAAAACGTTTCTCCCGGACTGCTGGGACCCACGAGTTACATCTTCGCACGCAAGGAGGTGCGTCCGGGCAAAAAAAATGATTCGCCCCCAGACTGGTGGGACCCACCAGCTACATCTTCGCATGCAAGGAAGTGCCTGACAGTTGGGACCCACCTGGTCGAAGCGTACGTCATGTTGTCATTCTGGTCGCGAACTTGTACGTACATACTGGGGGATGTAGAGGCGCGCATGTGTCGTAGTAGAGGCGCGCTCGTGTCATAGTAGAGGCGCGCACGTAGCATGTACATGTATGTACAGCGGCCAGTGCGCAAGAAAGAAAATACGGCCACGTATGTGTACATACGAGCGGGGTCTCGAACGCCTACTCATGCATATATATGTACGACCAGGGCTCGTGTACATGGCTGGGTCGGAACGGAGAAACAATGTCGTCGTGTTCATGGGCAGCCAACCGGCTGGGTCAGAACGGAATGCGTCGTCGTGTTCATCGGGGGGGATAGGACGGAACACGCGATGGAAATGAGGCCTGGCATACCGCAGAACAGAGGAAACGGCCTTGTGTTCGACCGACCACATTCGAAACGGGATCCTGTTCATCGGGAGGGGTGTGGCGTACCGCAAAACGGAGGAAACGGACCTCCTACGGTCGAAACGGGGGTCCTTATGATTGGGAGGGGTGTGGCGTACCGCAAAACGGAGGAAACGGACCTCCTACGGTCGAAACGGGGGTCTTGTTGATCGGGAGGGGTGTGGCGTACCGCAAAACGGATGAAACGGACCTCCTACAGTCGAAACGGGGGTCCTGTTGATCGGGAGGGGTGTGGCATACCGCAAAACGGACGAAACGGACTTGTGTTGGAGCGCTACGATCGAAACGGGGGTCCTGTTCATCAAGAGGGGTGTGGCGTACCGCAAAACGGGACTCCACGGGATACTGTTTATCTCCACCGTCGACCTCCTCCAGCCTCCACAGGCTACCGTCGACCTCCTCCAGCCTCCACGGGCTCCTGTTCATCCAGCCTCCACCGCGCGCTACTCCACCGGCTACTGTTCAACCACCCCTCCACGGGCACCCCTCCACTATCTACTGTTCATCCAGCCCTCCACACCACGAGATCTTGTTCATCAACACCTCCACGGGCACCCCTCCACCGTCTACCTTCATCCAGCCCTCCACACCACGGGGTCCTATTCATCCACCCCTCCACCATCTACTATTCATCTAGCCCTCCACACCACGGGGTCCTGTTCATCCAGAGGCAACGCCACCACTTAGTGTTCATCCAACCCCCCCCCCCCCCCGCAACGCTCACTGTTCATCCAATCGATCGGCTTCAGTTAGCAGCAGTAGCGAAGGAATCGCTCGATCGGGTTCAGTTAACAGCCATCGATCGATCGCTCTGGTTCAGTAACGCGTAGCCTGCAGTGCAATCGCTCGGGTTCAGTTAGAGACCAACGCCTCGCTCTGGTTCAGTTAGAGCCAACGCCTCGCACACACGCGTGTACATGTACGAGAGAAATGTGCATCGCTCGGCCCCCGACCTCCCACCGTAACCGGGAACTCCCCGAAATTCCCCCCCCCCACCCCTCGCTTCTACCATGGTTTTTTTCATCATGGACGGCCCAAACAATGTCATGCAGCTGTGTCTCCGGCCCGCCCAGGACGAAAAGCCCATTTTCTGTCATGATTTTTTGTCATAGAAGTAGGAGCCCACCACATCTATGATGATACCGGGTTTTGTCACAATTATCGTCATAGAAGTGTCATGTGTATGACAGAAAAAAAATTGTTCGGCCCAAAATGTCATGGATGTGTCTTTTTTTGTAGTGGAACCACCGCCCACAGGGCGCTGGACTGCCACCTCTTCATATGATATATATATGGTGGATACTCCCAAAGAAAACAATGGCAATGAGACAACAGGAGATAACCCCTCAGGGAAGAAATCAAAGCATGAGCATCTCCGGTGCCGCTCCAAGCCCCGCCACAGCAATACCGGCACCAAAGAAGAAAATAATCCAGATGGCGCCGAAGAGGGATACAATCCCAATCAGCCTACCCTCGAGTAGGCCAAACAGAAACACGGACAAGTCATCCCAGACGAACAGGCGACGGACGGATACTTGGAGGACAATAACCATATGCCTCCCTCCGAAGATGAGGCGAGCCTCGGTGACGATGAATTCGGCGTACCAGAGGATCCCGTAGAGCAAGAGCGCTTGAAGCGCCGGCTTATAGCCACTACAAGAATCCTGAAAAAGAAACAACAGTAGCTTCAAGCTGATCAGAATCTGCTCACAGACAGACGGACTACGGCCCAGGCAGCCGAGGAATACGGACTCGAGCGCCGAACAAAATACTACCCAAAGCGCAGACTACTACCTCAATTCGAGGAGGTGGCACTAAAAATCAAGCGCAGGCCTACACCCCGTCGACAGCACACTACGGCAAGGGGCTACGCGAAAGACCAGCATTACATACCAAACAGCAACATAGCAAGCACCCCGGGCACATCAGCAGCCAAAAACAGAGTCTGCAAACCTTGGTGGAACAAATATAAGCGCCCCAAGGCAAAGAATGATGCCCAGGAAACGACAGTCAGCATAGGAGCCCGTAGTCCTCAACTCGTTCAGCGGGAGAAAAGAATTCAAAATCATAATTCGGGCCCCTCCAGCATGAACCGCATACTTGACCGCCCATGTCAAATTCATGGTACCCCAGGAGCGGCAGCAAGCCATACCAATAAAGAATGTTGGGTCTTTAAACAGATCGGCAGGCCGACGCCAGAAACAGCATGAAGAGGTCCCAGGGCAAGGAGCCCAGATTATCAAGCCTAAGGAACGATCACTCGAGGATCAGACCCACTAAAAAACTCATTTTAGAGTGTCATAACTAGGCGCGAAGGCCACTTATGCCCCGCCACTCTGGAGATGGTCTTTGCATTGCCCAAAAATTGCCATACCAAAGAACTAACTTTCGGCATTGCATCTCTAGGCAGTCGCTATTCAGCACCGCCAGGATACACTGCGACTCGACGCATTATCACCCAATGCCCACGACGGTCTTAAAAAAAACCAGACCCACGTGATGTAGTCACAATCGCAGGCAAGACCGAGCTATGCCTCGGCGCCGAAGAGCATTCGGCCACTTTATTAACAGAAGCAGCGAGTTACGGTTTTTTCAATCGAACCTTGATTGGACAGCTGAACTCCCGGATACTGATAAAGGAGTCCGAACTACTTCTTGATACTCCAGCCTGATCATGGCTCATACAGATCCTCCGGCATAAGCTGGACGGGTCACATCCCACGGCTCAGCCGCTGCTCACACACGCCTTTTAGCATTATTTGCAGGTTCGCCTTTGCGCATAACTGAACCGGCGACTAGGAATCAGCTCAGACGCACACAGGGGGAATCTCCACCCAACCTGAATACAATTCGGATATTACTCCGGACCCGCGCACAATTCGGATATGCCTCTCTTTTATAACATGCACTATACTCATACGCATAGACATATTACCTAAATACAACATGTAGAGCCATTTGACGCTTATCTGCTATTATTTCTCAAAGACATTTTGTCATAACGGCATCCCAACATCGTGTTATGCCTTAAAACGCCAGGGGCTTCATTGCACCCGCACTACGACAACAAAAAGTCTGACCACCTTCTCAGTCGTTCGGCACCCCGAACTTATAGCATTATATGCATCAGCTCTGAATCATGTCTTGGGTCATTGGTTGGGTTTGCCTGGCTCCCATGTTTTGATTACTTACGTTCCGCAATATCGGCTAAGGTAGCGCTGGGAGAACTACTGTGATTGTGTCCCGGTTCTTTCGGACGAACACCTCAGTAGAGAAAGCCGAAAACTGACTGTCATGATAAGGCGAGAGCTGGTCAGCTGTTCGGGAGGTTGTAAAATCTTTAAGGATTTATTCCGCATAATGCCATAATAAAATGCAGCGTGCGAAGGATCGGTCCACCGATCAGGTGCTATTAGACCCCTCGTGCGGTCTTCCGAACACCAGGGGTTGCGCCTCCAATACTCGAATTCCTATGGCTAAGTGAGAGTAATAAAGCCCTATAGTCTGATTGCCTGGTTCACTGTGCTGAACACCTCCTTCACGGACCCAAGAATGGGATAAAGAGTGTTCAGATGTATCCCGAACACCCCCATAGTTCCTACGTGGGGGCAGAAGCGGACGACTGGCCAACTCTCAAGACTAACATATAAAACGGTCGCGCAGGAACAAAATTTACACATAACATGCACATACATATAAGTGACTCTGTTCCGCCTTACAAAGGACAACACAACTGCCTTTAGGGAAAAATAATGTCTTTCGCACATTGCTCTGCCACAAGGCGGGCTCCCTTTAGGACACCATCATAATATAAGTCGGGCTTGCACTGCTCCTTCCCCTCCGACGGCCCCTCGGTCATCAGCTTCTCAGCATCAAGCTTCCCCCAATGCACTTTCGCACGGGCAAATGCCATTCATGCCCCTTCTATGCAAACCGACCGCTTAATGACGTCCAGCTGAGGGCAGGCACTCACAATTCGCTTCACGAGCCCAAAAAAACTGCTCGGAATGGGCTCGGCGGGCCATAGCTGGAGAACTAAATCCTTCATGGCTAGTTCGGTCGCCTGATGCAGTACGATCAGCTGTTTCAGCTGGTCGACAAACGGCACCGGATAATTCGGCGCCAAATACTGCGACCAGAAGAGCTTCTCTGCAGTTTCCTTCTTCTCAGCTCGGCAGAATTGGCCAGCATCAGATATTATGCGTGGAAGATCCGCAAATGCCCCTGGAAAAATTAGGATTCAATGGGTCACCATGAATCTTCCCTCCGAAGGCATAAGACGCTTTGAATAAGAAAAACCCTTACCTGTCGGAATCTTCCGAGCCTCCTGAATATCCTTCAGAGCAGCCTGGGCTTCCTCCTAAGCACCATTCGCAGTCTAGAGAGCTTGGGCGAGTTCGGATTCTTTAAATGATAGACTTTGCTCCAAACTCTCGCTTTTCTTTACGGCCTCCTGAAGCTCTCTTCAGCTTCCACGACCCTCGCCTCGTGCTTCTCGCGGAGAGCCTGCTCCGCAGCCGCCTTCTTTTCGTCCAAGGCAACAGCCTTCTTAAGCACCTCAATTTCGGCATTTGCTCCTGGAGTGCGCGATATATATGCTTTAAGAAAGACACAACTACTTACTTGTGTTAAAACTTACTAAAGTTTGAAAACATACCTTGTTTATCCTCCAGCTGCTTCTTCACTCGGCCGAGTTCCTATTCGGCCCGCTCCAGACTCTGCTTGAGTCTGAACACCTCCGCAGTATGAGAGGAGGCAGTCGCTGCAGACGCCTGATTCATAAATCAATAGATCCATGTCATTAGCTGAGTCTCTTGTGGACAGAACTTTGATCCCCTGTCTGGTTCCTGTCCGCTCCGAACAGTGCATCAGGGGCTGCTATCTATACTATGACAATCTTCTAACAACTCCTACATACCTCCAAGCCTTTTATAAGGCAGATGCAGGATTCATTCAGTCCGCTCTCGGCGGCCTGAATCTTTTCTATCACCGCGCCCATAAGTGTGTTCATCGACGATGGACGCGCCCTTCGGTGCTGTCGATAGGACGCCCGGCACCTTTGGTTGGACGGAGGTTGCAGGTGGAGCAGGATCGCCCCCTCCAGTCAAGAGGGACTGCCTGCCTGATCCCAGAGCCTTAAGGGTCTCCGAGACTGTGTCCGGCTGTGGGCCGAATCCACGATTGCCCCCGCCGTCGACATTCATGGGAACTGCCGCTCCCGCGTGTCCGGCCCCCGAGGTACGCCTCCCCCGGCTCAGGTCCCTTTGGGACGACACCTCGGTGTCACAGCCAGGCTTTGGGGAAGGGGCCCTAGGAGGTGTCTCGCTCTCTAAGGCATCGGAACTCAACGAATCCTCCGATGAGGACTGTTGGGCAGGAGACCTCGCCGGACTGTAAAAAGTACTGTGCAAATCAAAATACTACGTTCTAATAATTCTGGATGCATGAATATGTTCGGATTTCATGCACTTACGAGTTTACCAGGGGCTGGGCCCTGGGATCCCACTCCGGGCTGCTATCGGTAGCCGTGGTGGACGCCTCGGGGATGGATGTTCTTCCCCTCTTGGGTGAATCTGCCTCTAAGGATGAGGAGGTTGTCCTTTTCTTCCTCCCCCTTGTAGGGGACTTGAGCTCTCCTTCCTCCTCATCCTCTTCCTCCTCCTCGTCCTCCTCCTCTCCGGAGGAGGGGTGGTCACTAGAGTCTTTGGACTTCATGTCCAAAGCACCGTGACGACGGAGACCGCTCCTGGTCTCCTTGGCCTTTTTGTTGGCCTCTTTCTTCGGCGCCTCATAAGGCACCGGGACCAGGATCTTCGTTAGAAGAGGTCCCGCCGGTTCTTCCAGCAGCGGGGCCGGACAATGAATCCGCTCCGCCTTCTTCGTCCATCCCTGAGGTGATCGTGGAAAAGCACATTAAAAAACATCTCCCTCGGGACATTCCAATGAAACATACGGATGGCCAAGACATAATGACGACTTACCGGACTCGCGGGGTGGGACAGTTGGTACCCGCGGTCTGCGGCGGAGTCCGGCCACGGTTTGCCGGACATGAAGAGAACCTTCCAGATGTCCTTGTGCAAGGAGACGAAAAGCTCCCGCAGGGTCTGGAGCTCGGTCGGGTCATACTACCACAAATCATAGCTTCTGTGCTGACAAGGAAGGAACAGGCGGACCAGCATCACTTGTACTACGTCAACAAGCCTGATGGCCTTGTCTTCCATACCTTTGACGCGTACCTGGATCACTGATAGTTCGTCGGACGACGACCAGTTCACGCCCCTCTTGGGCCAGGACGTGATCCACAAAGGAGCTCCAGATCAAAACTCAGGAGCAGCGGCCCACTTTTTGCTGCGCGGCTCAGTAACGTAGAACCACTGCTGCTGCCACTCCTTGACGGAGTCGTTGAACGTACCCGTCGGCCATGTGACCTTGGGCATCCTGCTCACCATGGCACCTCCGCACTCGGCATGTTCGCCATTCACCACTTTGGGCTTCATGTTGAAGATCTTAAGCCATAGCCCAAAGTGTAGCGAGATGTGGAGAAAGGCCTCACACAGGACGATAAACATTGAGATGTTGAGGAAGGAATTGGGGGATAGATCCTGAAAATCTATCCCGTAGTAATACATGATGCCGCGAACAAAAGGGTGAAGGGGAAACCCAAGACCGTAGATGAAATGGGGGAGGAAACGACCCTCTCATGGGGCTCCGGAGTAGGGACGATCTGTCCTGCCGTTGGAAGACGGTAGCCGATTTTCTTGGCCAGATACCCGGCCACCCGCAGCTTTTTAATATCCTTCTCCTGGATGGAGGAGGCCATCCACTTGCCTCCTGCTCTGGATCCAGACATTTTTGGAGAACCTTTGATTGGTGGGGAATATGAATGTTTGGGTGCTAGGGCTCAGGCGAAAGGAAAGGGGAAAGCAGAAGGAGAAGAAGGCATGGGTAGAAAGGAAGAGGCCTTTCCCCTTTATAGAGGCGATGAAACTTTATGCCTCCCCGCTTGCCTAAATGAAACCTGCTCGTTCCCCACTCACCATAATTGGTGGAATGGTTGGGTTACCCATGCCCGTATTTAAGAGAATCACGCGTTAAGGGGACACGATCTCTGCTTCGACAAGACGTGCCAAGGAAACCGCCTCGCAATATGTGTGGAAGCAGGTTGTAGAAAACGGTTCGAATAATTACCGGGCCATGGCATGCTATTACACTACGAAGGACTGTCAGCAGGTTAGATTCATGGATTATTGTTCTCTCTACGGCGGTATGTGAAGAGCCGTACACGGCCCTTGTGTTCGGAATTTATCTTGGAGTATTCAGAGATGGAACCCGCCTCACAATGCTGAAGACAATCTACGCGCCGGACTCATCGTCATTGAAGCCTGGTTCAGGGGCTACTGAGGGAGTCCTGGATAAGGGGGTATCCGGACAACCAGACTATATGCTTTGGCCGGACTGTTGGACTATGAAGATACAAGATTGAAGACTTCGTCCCGTGTCCAGATGGGACTCTCCTTGGCGTGGAAGGCAAGCTTGGCGATTCGGATGTAGATCTCCTTCTCTGTAACTGACTCTGTGTAACCTAGCCCCCTCCGGTGTCTATATGAACCGGAGGGTTTAGTCCGTAGGACACAACAACAATCATACCATAGGCTAGCTTCTATGGTTTAGCCTCTCTGATCTCGTGGTAGATCAACTCTTGTAATACTCATATCATCAAGATCAATCAAGAAGGAAGTAGGGTATTACCTCCATCAAGAGGGCCCGAACCTGGGTAAACATTGTGTCCCCAGTCTCCTGTTACCATTAGCCTTAGACGCACAGTTCGGGACCCCCTACCCGAGATCCACTGGTTTTGACACCGACAACCGCTAGGGCTTCGGCATCCGGACAGTCGACAATTTGGTTCTTTTTAGTTAGGAACTGAGTCCAGAATTTCCTGGCTGACTCTCCGGGCTGTTGGGTTATGTGACTTAAGTCATCAGCATCCGGTGGTCGCACGTAAGTTCCCTGGAAGTTGTCAAGGAATGCGTCCTCCAGGTTCTCCCAACTACTAATGGAGTTCGCCGGCAGGCTATTCAGCCAATGTCGAGCCGGTCCTTTGAGCTTAAGTGGGAGTTACTTAATGGCATGTAGATCGTCGGCGCATGCCATGTGAATGTGGAGAAGGAAATCCTCAATCCATACCGCGGGGTCTGTTGTGCCATCGTATGATTCAATGTTTACGGGTTTAAACCCCTCTCGAAATTCATGATCCATTACTTCATCAGTGAAGCATAGGGGGTGTGCGGCGCCTCTATGCCGGGCTACATCCCGACGCAGTTCAAATGAGTCTGGTCTGCTGTATTCGGCCCGGCCGGACTTGTTTTTAGTGTATCTGGCATGACGGTCATCATCACGCGTTGTGGCGCGCCCCCGCGATTTGTAGATCGATCTTGACTCTCCTGCTTTTTTTTCAATACGCCACGCAGGTCCTGTGTGTAGCCCCGGGCCTTAGTGTTTTTGTTTAATTGGCGGCGGGGTGCGGGCTGGTGTTCGGGCTGATACACCACTTTGTCTCGGCCACGAGGTGGCCAGTCAGTCTCGTCCTGCACTGGTAGTGTAGGCTCTAGCGCCTCCTCCTCGAGTTGAGGTAGCAACATGCGCTTCGGGTAACTTTTGGTTGGGCGCTCGAGTCTGTATTCCTCTGTTGCCAGGACCTCAGTCCATCTATCCGTTAGCAGATCTTGATCAGCTTGAAGCTGCTGCTGTTTTTTCTTCAGGCTTTTTGCAGTGGCTATAAGCTGGCGCCTGTAGCGCTCCTTCTCGACGGGATCCTCAGGCACGATGAATTCTTTGTCGTCGAGGCTCACATCATCGTCGGAGAGAGGCATGTAGTTGTCATCCTCTGATTCTCCATCTGTTGCCTGCTCCTTGGGGCAAGCCTGCCCGTCCTTCCGCTCTGCCTGCTCGAAGTCTGGCTGGGCAGGATTGTTTTCGTCTTTGGCATCATCCGGATTGCTATCATCTCTTGTGCCGGTATTGCTATTTTTGCTATGGCAGGGCTTAGAGTGGCGCCGATGACGCTGGTGCTTTGATTGCTTCCCCAAGGGATTACCTCCGTTGCCTCATCGCCATTGTTTTCTTTTGGGGTGTCCACCATGTATATATCGTATGATGAGGTGGTTGTCCAGCGCCCTGTGGGCGGTGGTTCGTGTTCTTCTCCTGCATCGTCGTCCATACCGTCGATGTCTTCGGAGTCGAAGTCGAGCACGTCGGTTAAGTCATCGACAGTGGGTGGTGGGTGGGGAACGAATTTCTTCGTTGTCTCCTTCCCACTCAAGTCGGACATAGTTCGGCCAAGAGCCTCCTGATAAAGAGAGAGACCTCAACGAATTTAGCACATCACCCAAGGGTGAGTGTTGAAAGATATCCGCGGAAGTAAACTCCATGATCGGTGCTCAATCAGATTCGATAGGCACGGACGCGCGTGGTTCAGAACCTATTACCGGAAGCGAGTCTGAGGGTCCGATGACACCTTCCTCTTTGGAGGTGAAGTCTGTGTTCGGCTCTAGCACCGACGAATGTACGGCCTCCGTGACGGGGTCCATATACCCGTCCTCGGATGGCATGATCTACTCTAGATCGAAGGCCAGAGCAGCCGCAGGTGTGATATCCCGAACACGGTCCGATGGCAGATCTAAGTCATGCCCTTCACGACTATTTGGCGCTCCTAATGTGGGCTTGAATCCGTTGAAGATCAAGTCTCTGCGGATGTCAGCGGTGTAGTTCAAGTTTCCGAACCTGACCTGATGGCCAGGGGCGTAGCTGTCGATCTGCTCTAGACGGCCAAGCGAGTTGGCCCGCAGTACAAAGCCTCATCCTGGACCGCATCATTGGTGATGATTGAAGGAGCCATCAAGCCTTATTGTGACGACACAGTGGAACTCTCTATGAAAGCACCAATGTTGGTGTCAAAACCAGCGGATCTTGGGTAGGGGGTCATGAACTGTGCGTCTAAGGCTAATGGTAACAGGAGGCAGGGGACACAATATTTACCCAGGTTCAGGACCTCTCGATGGAGGTAATACCCTACTTCCTGCTTGATTAATCTTGATGATATGAGTATTACAAGAGTTGATCTACCACGAGATCGTAGAGGCTAAACCCTAGAAGCTAGCCTATGATTATGATTGTTGTTATCCTATGGACTAAACCCTCCGATTTATATAGACACTGGAGGGGGCTAGGGTTACACAGAGTCGGTTATAGAGAAGGAGATATACACATCCGAATCACCAAGCTTGCTTTCCATGCAAAGGAGAGTCCCACCCGGACACGGGACGAAGTCTTCAATCTTGTATCTTCATAGACCAACAGTCCGGCCAAAGTATATAGTCCAGCTGTCCGAGGACCCCTTAATCCAGGACAATCTCAACTGCCGAACAGCAAGAGCTGGCTCATCGCTTTGGTGCACTGCCTGGGGGCAGTCGGCGCAGCTGATTAGCTCAGGCCCGCCTGTTCAGCGACCAGCGGGTGGTGCGGCTCATCCTCCTCCTCATTGTTGTCTGGCCAATAGTCGAGGCCGCCTCCACCTCCGGAGCCGCCTTCTTCGCCACCGCCACCCTTGGCGTCATCTTCTTCCAGGGTGGCCGTCCCCAAGTCGGGGTCGTCTGCATCACTCACCGACCGGTCGGGTAGGTACTCGTGGCCTTGCTCCAGGGCGTCAGCTGTCGACTGGGTTGTGAAAATCTGCATCATGACCGACTGATTAGGCGGCAAAGAAGAACCCAACAAATGAAGAGAAAAAAGAGTTGAGGACTCACCGCGGGCGACGGGTGCGGGCAGGAGTACGGCTGCTTGCCAAACTGCCACTCCGCCTCCAAGAGTTTCAGTTTGAGATGTAGCTCACTAGATGGGCTACCTCCGCACTCGGCATCTCCCTGGTGCACATCCGGCACGGGCCTCGATGTCCTCTCATCTGGATGATCATGTGAGGCCGGCCTTGAAGGGGAAGCACTCGACGCACCACGAAGGCGGTCAACAGGTCCGACCCCTTGAGGCCCTCTGCCTCTGATATCACCTTAAGTCGGGCAATGGCGGCGGTGGAGGCGGCCGACAACGAATTCGGCCGAAATTCCCAGTTAGTGCGGGGCTCACCCGGCGGGCCGGCTACATAAGCCGGCAGGTTGATAAAGTCCGCTGTCAAGTGGGCTTTCTTGACGTAGAAATAAGATTTTTTTTCCACAGCTTGACCGACTGCGTCAAGCTGATGGCCGGGAAGCAGTTCTCTGCGCCTGAACGTCGCACCGCGATGAAGGCTCCGCACTGAGCCGCCTTCCCCTTGGCGGTAGTGTTGAGCTTGGTGTAGAAGAACTCCCCCCAGAGCTCGAGGGTGGGGAGAATGCCAAGGTAACCCTCGCAGAGAGTAACGAAGGCGGATAGCTGCACCACCATGTTTGGCGTGAGGTGGTGCTGCTGGAGTTTGTAGAACTGGAGGAAGAAGCGGAGGAAGCCGCTCGCTGCTAGGCCGAAGCCGCGAAGGAAATGCGACCGGAAGACAACGCGTTCGCCGTCCTCCGACACCGGCGATATCTCCCTCTTGGGCGGAGTGCATGCCTGTATGTAGCCCTCCCCGGGTAGCCGTCGTGTTTGGCAGAGGAAATCGAGGTGGTCCTCGTGGACGTTGGAGCCATCCCAGGCGCTGGCGCTTGCCCGCTTGCACGCCATGAGAGCTTGAAGCCCATCGGAGCAGCGATGCTGTGGGGTGGATGGGCTCGGTGACAGCGAACTGTGGCGGTAGCAGAGAGACGAAGAGGGAAATGGCGAAGGGAGATGAGGGCGCGCGTGCGTCTGCCACTCCCCTCCTCCCCCTACTTATAGCCCCTGGCGCCAGAGCAGCGTGGGCGAGGCGTGGGAATCGTGGGATTAACTACGCCCACGACCCCATGACCCCGTGTTTACCGTGCAGTAACGGCGTGCATTTACTGCGCCGCGGAATCCCAACCGTCCGCCTCAGCCATAGCAGATCCGCGCACGTGCCGAGGCCCGGTAGTGGTGGGCCCCAGCCTGTGGTGATGTCCCGCCACACAAGTGGACTGGCAGGCTGGCCCGGCTGGCTGGCATCGCGTGGCACGCGAACAGCGGGCGGCTAGTCTGGCGCCCGGCAAGCGAGCAACCTAGCTCCTGCCTCTGCATTTCGAAATCACCAAGTGGCATGCTTGATCGCGGCCGACTCAAGCAGGAAGCTGCTGAGACTTCTCGCCATTTCAGCCGCGATACCCCACGAGCTTCGGGGACTACTGTCAGAGTAAATGACCACGGGTAGCTCTATCTGCTCCCCACAATATTTCAAGACATCGGGGCCGGCTGCGCCCCTCAAGCATCAAAGACAAGGGACCGCCTTCTTGTGGCCGGCTGGTCCAGACGGCCGGCTGCTAGAAGGCAGTGAGGCCCAAGGAGCGCCCTTGACATGGGCCGACCCCTATCACGCGGCCACTAGAGCGACCGACTCCTAGCAGGCGGCCCACCCTCACGCCCTCAAAGTTTGCACCCACATAACAACAACGAGATGGGCATGGCTACAATGCAGCCTGCCACCCTCGAATACAAGAACAGACGTGGCCACAGTGTAGCGTACCGGGTGGCCATCCCTAGCCCGGCGCAACACTATTGCCATGTTGCCCATGACATCATCCATGGCAGAGGAAGCCATGCTCCCACGACGGGCTGTCAGTACGTCCCACGGGCGACGGACCCTACCTGTCCGTCAGATGCCAGAAGGTGGCGAGTCCTGACCAGTCGGCATAGGGGGAGGCCGACTCCCAGCAGCCGGCCCTCCCCTTCCCTCGAAGTTTGTGCGCCATTAACCGAATAAGACGAGGTGTGGCTACAGTGAGCGCCCGCCAGGCGGCGGTACTGTAGCCATGCTCTCCCCGACAAAGCCCTCGTCATCAGAGGCTGGGCTACAGTAACGAACAGCCGACAGGACCCACAAGCGGCAGGCCCTACCTGTCGGCCGAGAGCCCGGCAGCCGGTGGGACCCACCAGATGGCGGGCCCCAGCAGCCGGCGGAGAAACTGGAGACGAGAGACATTGACGGCCCAGGCCTACACCCGGCCGGATTACCATTGTACCCCTAGGGGTAGGCCTATATAAACCCCCAGGGCACCCGTGCAAAGGGTTCAGCTTCTTAGAGAGCACACACACATAGAGAGAGCAGTAGAGCTAGCCTAGCCCTTCTTCCTTCTCTAGCCAAACAACTCGAGGAGCAAGCTTGTAGCTTCTTGTTGATCTAGTGATCATGCAGAGACCCTGCAGAGCAGGACTAGGGGTATTATCTCCTAGGAGAGCCCCAAACCTGGGTAAGATGCGTCGGCATACGTGTTTACGCCTTATCCCGCTTCCAGGCACCGAAGATGTCTTACTAGCTCCCACCATGATAAGCCATCCCTTGGCATATGTCGCACCAAACCCCCGACAATTACATGGTAAATCTCATCCAACCCATCGCCGTCCAGCAAGCCTACGATGGGATTACTCACAAACGGCGGTGAGCATCATGAAATCGGTGATGGAGGATGGTTGATGATAACGACTCATAGTCTCCAACTTATCTACAATTTTTTATTGTACCATGCTATTATATTATTTGTTTTAGATGTTTAAAAGGCATGTATATGCTATTTTATATTATTTTGGGGACTAACCTATTAACCGAGGGCCTAGTGTTAGTTTCTGTTTTTTTCCTATTTTAGAGTTTCAAACAAAAGGAATACCAAACGGAGTCCAAACGGAATGAAACCTTCGCGATGATCTTTCTTGGACCAAAAGCAAACCAGAAGACTTGGAGATGAATTCGGAGACGCAACAAGGCGTACACGAGGCAGGAGGGCGCGCCAAAGGGGTAGGGCATGCCCCCTACCTCGTGGGCCCCTCGTAGCTCCCCTGACTTAGTTCCTTCACCTATATATACTCTTATACCCTGAAAACATCCAAGAGAGCCACCAAAGCACTTTTCCACCGCCGCAACCTTCTGTACCCGTGAGATCCCATCTAGGGACCTTTTCCGGTGTCCTGTCGGAGGGGGATTCGATCATGGAGGGCTTCTACATCAACACCATTACCTCTTCGATGAAGCATGACTAGTTTACCACAGACCTTCGGGTCGATAGTTATTAGCTAGATGGCTTCTTCTCTCTCTTTGATTCTCAATACCATGTTCTCCTCGATGTTCTTGGAGATCTATTCGATGTAATATTCTTTTGCAGTGTGTTTGCCGAGATCCAATGAATTTTGTATTTATAATTAGATTATCTATGAATATTATTTGGTTCTTCTCTGAATTCTTATATGCATGATTTGATATCTTTTCAAGTCTATTTGAATTATCAGTTTAGTTTGGCCTACTAGATTGATCTTTTTTGCAATGGGAGAAGTGCTTAGCTTTGGGTTCAATCTTGCGGTGTCCTTTCCCAATGACAATAGGGGCAGCAAGGGATGTATTGTATTGTTGCCATCGAGGATAAAAATATGGGGTTTTCATCATATTGCTTGAGTTAATTCCTCTACATCATGTCATCTCACTTAATGCGTTACTCCGTTCTTTATGAACTTAATACTCTGGATGCATGATGGATAGTGGTCGATGTATGGAGTAATAGTAGTAGATGCAGGCAGGAGTCGATCTACTTGACATGGACGTGATGCCTATGTTCATGATCATTGCCTTAGATATCAGCATAACTATGCGCTTTTCTATCAGTTGCTCCGTAGTAAGTCGTTCACCCACCGTAATATTTTCTTCCTTGAGAGAAGCCACTAGTGAAACCTATGGCCCCGGGTCTCTTTTACATTATATTGAATCTCTTTTACATCCTACTAGTTCCGATCTACTATTTTGCAATCTTTTACTTTCCGATCTATAAACCAAAAATACCAAAAATATTTACTTTACCATTTATCTTTCTCTACCAGATATCACTTTTGCAAGTGACCATGAAGGGATTGGCTACCCCTTTATCGCGTTGGGTGCAAGTTGTTGATTGTTTGTCTAGGTATTCGTTGACTTGTGAGTTGTATCCTACTGGATTGATACCTTGCTTCTCGAAACCGAGGGAAATACTTACGCTACTTTGCTGCAGCACCCTTTCATCTTCAAGGGAAAACCAACGCAGCCTCAAGAGGTAGCAAGAAGGATTTCTGGCACCGTTGCCGGGGAGATCTACGTCAAGTCAAGCTATACCAAGTACTCATCATAAACTCTTCTCCCTTGCATTACATTATTCGCCATTCGCCTCTTGTTTTCCTCGCCCCCACTTCTAAAATGATTTTTGAAACCATTTGCCTTTTCTTCGCTCCTCTTCTGTTAGTCTCTTGTCGCTTGCTTCTTGTCTGCTTGTGTGTTGGATTGCTTGCTTTGTCACGATGGCTCAAGACAATACTAAATTGTTTGACTTTTCCAATACCAACAACAACAATTTTATTAGCACTACGATTACTCCTACTACTAATGTTGAATCTTGTGAAATTAATGTCGCTTTGTTGAATCTTGTTATGAAAGTTCAATTTTCTGGCCTTCCTAGTGAAGATGTCGCATCCCATCTAAACAATTTTGTTGATTTGTGCGATATGCAAAAGAAGAAAGATGTGGATAACGATATTGTTAAATTGAAGCTATTTCCGTTTATGCTTAGAGATCTTGCCAAAACTTGGTTTTCATCTTTGCCCAGAAATAGTATTGATTCATGGAATAAGTGTAAACATGCTTTCATCTCTAAGTATTTTCTTTCCACTAAGATCATCTCCCATATGAATGATATTATGAATTTTAAGCAACTTGATCATGAACATGTTTCACAATCCTGGGAGAGGATGAAATTGATGATATGTAATTGCCCTACACATGGTTTGAATTTGTGGATAATTATACAAAAAATTTATGCCGGATTGAATTTTTTCTTCTAGAAATCTTTTAGATTCGGTCGCGGGAGTCACTTTTATGCAAATCACTTTAGGATAGGCTACTAAGATCCTAGATAATATTATGGTTAATTATTCTCAATGGCACATCGAAAGATCCACTAGTAAAAAAGTTCCTGTGATTGAAGAGATTAATATTTTGAGTGGAAAGATGGATGAACTTATGAAATTATTTGCTATAAAAGTGTTTCTTATGATCCTAATGATATTCCATTGTCCACTTTGATTGAGAATAATAATGAATCTATGGATGTGAATTTTGTTGGTAGGAACAATTTTGGTAACAACGCGTATAGAGGCAATTTTAATCCTAGGCCGTTCCCTAGTAATTCCTCTAATAATCTATTATATACTTAAGACAGAAGTCAAACAAGCCATCACGTTAGTCCACATAGATTAAATTATCTTAACCGTAAATTTTAGAGATTGACGGTTGAGATTTAAAAGATATAGCGTTACATATAAAAATATCACATCCAAACACTTTGACACGTAACGTGTCATCTACTAATAGTCCAATGCATTATAAGAAGAAAAAAAAGGCTTAGATACGTTTGTGTTACACAAGTACATATATGGAAACAAAAAAAAAGGTTCGGTAGCCTGCTAGGGAAGAGTCCAGTTGGGCAAAAAGGAAAGAGTCCGGCCACCCCAAGGAAAGGGTCCTAGGAGAATACGTGTGCTGATTCCTAAAAAAGAATTAGTGTGCTGGCGCCATCTATGATTTCGGCAAACTAATCAGTCCGGAGTTTCTCCCTCTGTGTGAAAATAAAAGTCTAGACTCAGCTTAGTAATCCACGTTTGAGATAACAGTCTCTCTGTTCTGGAGGTGCCATTGTACCTAACTATTCACGTGTAGACTTTAAAAAATGAACGTTGTTGAGCACAAATAGGTAGCCAACCGGCAACGAAAGAAAAGTATTCAATCCTATTCAACATACACTAGGTAAACACGCAATTTGAAAGTCCATATATCATGACAGTCAAAAAAAGGAAAAATAATGAAGCGCAATAAATTGAGTCCTACAAAGATATGTAAGCCTTTGCATACTTGCTTATATTGGTCTGGCCGTCACAATTTTCTAGGATTTGTGCTTTTGTTTTTTCTACATGTATACTTTCCTTTTCTTCTAAATACTATCAATTAAAAACATATTTCGAAAAAAACATTTTTAGCTAGAAAAATAAAAACTCCAATTTTTTCAAAAATAATATTTTTTGTGACATTTATCAATGAAATTCAAGTGTAGTTTATTATATACAAATGGCAAATTAACGCATATGTCGAGCGGGGCTATATCTTTATGTCTATGGAATACATCGATATATAAATATATATATTCAGAAGTCCACATATCATGAAAGTAAAAAAAGAACAATTCACCATAACAAATTGAGTCCTAAGATATGTAAGATTTTGTATACGTGCTTATATTGCTCTGCCCGTTACAGTTTTCAAGGATATGTGTTTTTGTTTTTTCTTCACGTATATTTTCCTTCAATGAAATGTGCAAATGTTTTTACAGAAGGAAAATTAAAGCTCCAATTTGTTTTGAAAAAGAATATTTTTTGTCACATTTTTCAATGAAATTCAAGTGTAGTTTACTATATCCAAATGACAAATTAACGCATATGTCGAACGGGGTTATATCTATATGTCTGTGGAATAAATCTATATATATCTATATATATATATATATATATATATATATATATATATATATATATATATATGTATGTTTGTATATATATATATATATATAATGTATTTTTTCCAGACAAAAGTAGGAAAAGAAAATATGTCAATTTTTTAAATTAAAATATTTACTTTTTTTCAAAGAAATTCAACTGTAGTTATTATTTCCTAATGACCAATTAACAGAAATGTCGAATACAACTATGTATATGTGTTGAATACATCTATTTATATAATGTACTTCTGGGGGACTTATATGTCCGTTTGCGACCTCTATTTTGTACTGAATTTGACTCCTAATTACTGTGAGGACTAGCATAAGCCAGTGTATAATAAAAAAATATGTGATACAGGTCATTCAAAATAGATAAAAGCATATAATAGATGCCGTTCATGTGTTACAAATTTTTCAGTAAATATAGAAACAATATTTGGACTGGGAAAAAGCATATCGCTATAAATAATAATATTTACAACAATATACTTTTTTAACACAGCAAAAACGCAAGACACCTTCTCAAATTGTAAAATAATTTTTGCCCATACACATAAGTTCAGCCACGTAAATACATGTGAATTAATTCTACTAAAATTGGCATATGAGGACCTGTGGAATTTAAAATTAAAAGGACCATCCAATTTGATTTCCATTAGGTAGCACTAAATGTGCACCAAAGGAGAACCAGTGCTACTGTAGCATCCCTCGGGGTGAGATGCATTAACAATTTAAAGAAAATAAGGCACTTAGAAGTAAAAATATGAGTACATTCGGTAGCATGGAAAGTTGTTCATGAACTAGAACAGAAATAACGGTAGGTACGTACAATTTTAAATAACTCTTGGAGTCGACAATAGGTGGTACCTTACGAGAAGTGTCATCTATAGACAAGTGATTGCAAGATGGGTTCAGGAAGAGAATTTTATCTAAGTAGATGTTATCTCGGTTGATTTAATTCTTGGTAGAAATTTATCAAAATATGTGAAAATATGAACAGTAGGGGGTGAGCAATGTACCTCAGAAGGATGTATATTAGCAAGAAATCGTATGGTTTGCATGTCAGGCATGGGACCATAGATTTTCCATGTCACGCCACAAAGTCAATACTAAAAAAGTCAAAACAATACCAAAAAAGTTCAACATGATGTACTCGTGATGTGCCATTATTTATGATTCAAATTTCTATCTAATAGTACACAGCCATGTAAATGTGAAAATACTAAACAAGTAAAAAACACAAGAAAGAGAACACATGAAAAAACTAGCCGCGCAAATGTGCGGGGCACACTACTAGTTATGGTAATTACAACAACAACTCTTACGGAAATTTTAAAAACATGCCCTCTGATTTTGAGAATAGTGTTAAAGAATTTATGAGTTCGCAAAATAATTTTGATGCTTTGATTGAAGAAAAATTCTCAAGATTGATGATTTGGCTAGGAACATGGATAGAATTTATGTTGATGTTGATTCTTTAAAACTTAGATCTATCCCACCAAATCATGATATCAATGAGTCTCTCAAACCCATGAGAATTTCCATTGATGAGCGCAAAGAAAGAACCGCTAAGATGCGTGCGAAAAAGGGTTTGTTTGTAAAAGCGTGTTCTTCTAGTTTCGATTATAATAATGATGAAGATCTAAAAGTGATTGATGCTACTCCTATTAAATCTTTGTTTTCCAATATGAATCTTGATAAATATGGGACTAGAGATGAGTCAACTTTAGTTAAAAGGTGTCCCAATGATTCAGAGTTTTTAGATCTAGATGCAAAAATTGATAAAAGTGGGATTGGAGAGGTCAACACTTTAAGTAGCAATGAACCCACTCTTTTGGATTTCTAGGAATTTAATTATGATAATTGTTCTTTAATAGATTGTATTTCCTCATTGCAATCCGTGTTAAATTCTCCTCATGCTTATAATCAAAACAAAGCTTTTACTAAACATATCGTTGATGCTATGATGCAATCTTTTGA
Source organism: Triticum aestivum (assembly GCF_018294505.1). Lineage (NCBI taxonomy): Eukaryota > Viridiplantae > Streptophyta > Magnoliopsida > Poales > Poaceae > Triticum > Triticum aestivum. The sequence continues at coordinate 615,021,798 of NC_057810.1, read as the reverse complement.
ACAGAAGCTTGAACTAGAAGTTTCTATCCCTAGAAAACTTTATGATGAGTGGGAACCTACTATTAAGATCAATATTAAAGATTATTAATGCTATGCTTTGTGTGATTTGGGTGCTAGTGTTTCCATGATTCCAAAAACTTTGTGTGATGTGTTATGTTTCCGTGAATTTGATGATTGTTCTTTAAATTTGCATCTTGCGGATTCCACTATTAAGAAACCTATGGGAAGGATTAATGATGTTCTTATTGTTGCAAATAGGAATTATGTTCCTGTAGATTTCATTGTTCTTGATACAGATTGCAATCCTACATGTCCTATTATTCTTGGTAGACCTTTCCATAGGACGATTGGTGCAATTATTGATATGAAAGAAGGAGACATTAGATTTCAATTTACGTCAAGGAAAGGCATGGAACACTTTCCTAGGAAGAAAATTAAATTGCCTTATGAATCTATTATGAGAGCCACTTATGGATTGCATACCAAATATGGCAATACCTATATCTATTCGTGTTTTTATGCCTAGCTAAGGGCGTTAAACGATAGCGCTTGTTGGGAGGCAACCCAATTTTATTTTATTTTATTTTACTTTTTCTCCTATTTACTAATAAATAATTCATCTAGCCTCTGGTTATATGTGCTTTTATGTTTTAATTAGTGTTTGTGCCAAGTAGAACCTTTAGGATAGCTTACGGTGATAGTTGTGTTGATCCTGCTGAAAATCAGAAACTTTTGTGCTTAGTAAATTAGCTTTGCAAATTCACAATAACGTGATTTTGATATGATTCTTTTTTCTCTGGATTGGTACAAAATTTGGTCAGAGTTTCCTAAGTTGGATGAATTTTTGGAGTTACAGAAGTATTAGAGAGTTACAGATTACTATAGACTGTTCTATTTTTGACAGATTCCGTTTTTCGTGTGTTGTTTGCTTATTTTGATGAATCTATGGGTAGTATCGGGGGGTATGAACCATGGAGAATTTGGAATATAGTATATATTACACCAATATAAATAAAGAATGAGTTTGCAACAGTACCTTAATATGGTGATTTATTTTCTTATACTAACGGAGCTCATGAGATTTTCTGTCGAGTTTTGTGTTGTGAAGTTTTCCTGTTTTGGGTGAGGATTTGATGGACTATGGAATAACGAGTGGCAAGAGCCTAAGCTTGGGGATTCCCAAGGCACCCCAAGGTAATATTCAAGTACAACCAAAATCCTAAACTTAGGGATGCCCCGGAAGGCATCCCCTCTTTCTTCTTCGTCTATCGATAACTTTACTTGAGGCTATATTTTTATTCACCACATGATATGTATTTTGCTTGGAACTTCTTGTATGATTTGAGTCTTTGATTTTTAGTTTACCACAATCGTCCTTTATGTACACACCTTTTTGGAGAGACACGCATGAATCGTGATTTATTAGAATACTATATGTGCTTCACTTATATCTTTTGAGCTAGGCAATATCGCTCTATTGCTTCACTTATATCTTTTTAGAGCACGGTGGTGGCTTTATTTTATAGAAATTGTTGAACTCTCATGCTTCACTTATATCATTTGAGAGTCTTTTAGAACAGCATGGTAATTTGCTTGGCTTATAAAACTAGTCCTAATATGATGGGCATCCAAGATCGCTATAATAAAAACTTTCATGTGAAATGCGTTGAATACTATGAGAAGTTTGATTATTTATGGTTGTTTTGAGATATGAAGATGGTGATATTAGAGTCATGCTAGTGGAGTAATTGTGAATTTGAGAGATACTTGTGATAAAGTTTGTGATTCCCGTAGCATGCACGTATGGTGCACCGTTATGTCATGAAGTTGGAGCATGATTTATTTATTGATTGTCTTCCTTATGAGTGAAGGTCGGGATCGCGTGATGGTTAACTCCTACCAACCCTTCCCTTAGGAGCATGCATGTAGTACTTTGTTTTGATGACTTATAGATTTTTCCAACAAGTATGTGAGTTCTTTATGACTAATGTTGAGTCCATGGATTATACGCACTCTCAACCTTCCACCATTGCTAGCCTCTCTTGTGCCGCACAACTTTCGCCGGTACCATACACCCACCATTACCTTCCTCAAAACATCCACCATACCTACCTATTATGACATTTCCATAGCCATTCCGAGATATATTGCCATGCAACTTTCCACCGTTCCGTTTATTATGACACGCTCCATCATTGTCATATTGCTTTGCATGATCATGTACTTGACATCGTATTTGTGGCAAAGCCACCATTCATATTTTTTCATACATGTCACTCTTGAATCATTGCACATCCTGGTACACCATCGGAGGCATTCACATAGAGTCATATTTTGTTCTAAGCATTGAGTTGTAATTCTTGAGTTGTAAGTAAATAAAAGTGTGATGATCTTCATTATTAGAGCATTGTCCCATGTGAGGAAAGGATGATGGAGACTATGATTCCCCCACAAGTCGGGATGAGACTCCGGACGAAAAAAAGATGCCATAAAAAAAGAAGGCCCAAATAAAAAATGAGAGAAAAAGAGAGAAGGGACAATGTTACTATCCTTTTACCACACTTGTGCTTCGAAGTAGCACCATGAACTTCATGATAGAGAGTCTCCTATGTTGTCACTTTCATATACTAGTGGGAATTTTCATTATAAGAACTTGGCTTGTATATTCCAATGATGGGCTTCCTCAAAGTGCCCTAGGTCTTCGTGAGCAAGCGAGTTGGATGCAAACCCACTTAGTTTCTCTTTGAGTTTTCATATGCTTATAGCTCTATTGCATCCGTTGCATGGAAATCCCTACTCACTCACATTGATATCTATTGATGGGAATCTCCATAGCCCGTTGATACGCCTAGTTGATGTGAGACTATCTTCTCCTTTTTGTCTTCTCCAACACCACCATTCTAATCCACCTATAGTGTTATGCCCATGGCTCACGCTCATGTATTGCGTGAAAGTTGAAAAAGTTTGAAAATACTAAAGTATGAAACAATTGCTTGGCTAAAACCGGGGTTGTGCATAATTTAAATATTTTGTGTGATGAAGATAGAGCATAGCCAGACTATATGATTTTTTAGGGATAGCTTTCTTTGGCCATGTTATTTTGAGAATACATGATTGCTTTGTTAGTATGCTTGAAGTATTATTGTTTTATATCAATATTAAACTTTTATTTTGAATCTTTCGAATCTGAACATTCATGCCATAATAAAGAAAATACATGGATATTTATGTTAGGTAGCATTCCACATCAAAAATTCTGTTTTTATCATTTACCTGCTCGAGGACGAGCAGGAATTAAGCTTGGGGATGCTTGATACGTCTCCAACGTATCTATAATCTTTGATTTTTCCGTGCTACTATATTATCTGTTTTGGATGTTTAAAAGGCATTTATAGGCTATTTTATATTATTTTTGGGACTAACCTATTAACTGAGGGCCCAGTGCCAGTTTATGTTTTTTTGCCTATTTTAGAGTTTTTGAAGAAAAGGAATACCAAACGGAGTCCAAATGGAATGAAAACCTTCGCGATGATCTTTCTTGGACCGAAAGAAAACTAGAAGACTTGGAGATGAAGTTAGAGATGCAGCAAGGCGGCCACGAGGTAGGAGGACGTGCCCACGGGGTAGAGCGCACCCCATACCTTGTGGGCCCCTCGTAGCTCCCCTGACTTAGTTCCTTCGCCTATATATACTCTTATACCCTAAAAACATCCAGGAGAGCCACGAAACCACTTCTCCACCGCAGCAACCTTCTTTACCCATGAGATCCCATCTAGGGACCTTTTCCGGCGTCCTGCCAAAGGGGGATTCAATCATGGAGGGTTTCTACATCAACACCATTACCTCTTCCATGAAGCGTGAGTAGTTTACCACAGACCTTCGGGTCGATAGTTATTAGCTAGATGGCTTGTTCTCTTTCTTTGATTCTCAATACCATGTTCTCCTCGATGTTCTTGGAGATATATTCGATGTAATATTCTTTTGCAGTGTGTTTGTCCAGATCCGATAAATTGTGGATTTATGACCAGATTATCTATGAATATTATTTGGTTCTTCTCTGAATTCTTATATGCATGATTTGATATCTTTTCAAGTCTCTTCGAATTATCGGTTTAATTTGGACTACTAGATTGATCTTTCTTGCAATGGGAGAAGTGCTTAGCTTTGGGTTCAATCTTGCGGTGTCCTTTCACAGTGACAGTAGGGGCGGCAAGGCACGTATTGTATTGTTGCCATCGAGGATAAAAATATGGGGTTTTCATCATATTGCTTGAGTTAATTCCTCTACATCATGTCATCTTACTTAATGTGTTACTCTGTTCTTTATGAACTTAATACTCTAGATGCATGCTGGATAGCGGTCGATGTGTGGAGTAACAGTAGTAGATGTAGGCAGGAGTCGGTCTACTTGACACGGACGTGATGCCTATGTTCATGATCATTGCCTTAGATATCATCATAACTATGCACTTTTCTATCAGTTGCTCCGTAGTAAGTCGTTCACCCACCGTAATATTTGCTATCTTAAGAGAAGCCACTAGTGAAACCTATGGCCCCCGGGTCTGTTTTCCATTATATTGAATCTCTTTTACATCTTACTAGTTTCCGATCTACTATTTTGAAATCTTTTACTTTCCGATCTATAATCCAAAAATACCAAAAATATTTACTTTACCGTCTATCTTTCTCTATCATATCTCACTTTTGCAAGTGACCGTGAAGGGATTCACAACCCCTTTATTGCGTTGGGTGCAAGTTGTTGATTGTTTGTCTACGTATTCAGTGACTTGTGTGTTGTCTCCTACTGCATTGATACCTTGGTTCTCAAAGCTGAGGGAAATACTTACGCTACTTTGCTGCCTCACCCTTTCCTCTTCAAGGGAAAATGTAGGATCAAAAGTATGTCTAGATGGGGGGTGATTAGACTACTTGACCAAATAAAAATCTAGCCTTTTCCCAATTTTAGTTCTTGGCAGAGTTTAGCAACTTAGCACAAGCCAAGCAATCACAACACAATTCAAGCAAGCATGCAATGAGTATATGAGCAGCGGAAAGTAAAGCATGCAACTTGCAAGAAAGTAAACGGATGGGATTGGAGTGTGCAAATGCAATTGGAGACACAGATGTTTTTGTCGTTGTTCCGATAGGTGGTGCTATCGTACATCCACATTGATGGAGACTTCAACCCATGAAGGGTAATGACTGTGCAAGTCCACGGAGGACTCCACCCATGAAGGGTCAATGAAGAAGCAACCTTGTGTATCCCACCATGGCCATTGCCCACGAAGGACTTTCCTCACTAGGGTAGATCTTCACGGAGTAGGCGATCTCATTTCCCTTACAAACTCCTTGGTTCAAGTCCACAATCTTGTCGGAGGCTCCCAAGTGACACCTAACCAATCTAAGAGGCACCACTCTCCAAAAGGTAATAGATGGTGTGTTGATGATGAACTCATTGCTCTTGTGCTTCAAATGATAGTCTCCCCGACACTCAACTCTCTCTCATAGGATTGGATTTTGGTGGAAAGATGATTTGAGTGGAAAGCAACTTGCGGAAGGCTAGAGATCAAGATTCATCTGGTTCGATTGGAATATCTTGGTCTCAACACATGAGTAGGTGGTTCTCTCTCAAAAAATGAGTAGTGGAAGTGTAGGCATGTTCTGATGGCTTCCCTCACGAATGAGGAGAGGGTGGAGGGGTATATATAGCCTCCACACAAAATCTAACCGTTACACACAATATACCAAACTCGGTGGGACCGAATCATAAAACTCGGTCGAACCGATTCACTACATAATGTGACCGTTAGGAATTTTGGTGGGACCAACATGTCAACTCGGTGGGACCGATATCATTAGGCTTAGGGCATAACGTAATCTCGGTTTGACCGATTACACAAACTCGGTGGGACCGACTTTGGTAATAAGCTAACTAGAGAGTTGGTCATGCAAACTCGGTGGGACCGATTCACTCATCTCGGTGGGACTGAAACATTACTAAAGGGAAACAGAGAGTTTACATTGCAAACTCGGTGGGACCGATCGCTCATCTCGGTTTGACCGAAACATTATGAAGGGAAACAGAGAGTTTGCAATCCCATCCCGGTGAGACTGAGATCCCTATCGGTTGGACCAAAGTGACTATGGTTTCTGGCAGTGGCTATGTCAAATGAACTCGATGGCGCCGGATGGATCAAATTGGTGGGGACCGAGTTTGACATTTGGTTTGGGACATATGTGGATATGAGAAAGTGGTTGAGGGCTTTAGAGCATATTATTAAGCATCATGAGAGAAAGCAAGCCATAAAGCAACACCTCATCCCCTTTTAATAGTATTGCTTTCCTATGATCTCAATGTGATCTTGGATCACTAAAAGTAAAACGTAGAGTCTTGAACTTTGAAGTTCGAGCCAATCCTTTGTCCTTAGCATTTTGAGGGGTCCACATTCCTAATCCATGCCATGCCAATCATTAAACTTTCCTGAAATATTTATCTGGAAATAGCATTAGTTCAATGAGCTATATGTTGTTAATCATTACCAAAACCATCCAGGGATAGTTGCACTTTCAATCTCCCCCTTTTTGGTAATTGATGGCAACATATAGATCAAAGCTTAGACAAATAATGATAAGATTGAGAAGTGTGTGATAAGTAGGAGCTCCCCCTAAATTTGTGCATTATGTAAAGTTTGCTTTGGACTGCAAATGCACAATCTGTAAGGATCATGGGTCACTCTTCCATGTCACATACATCTTGTTGGAGCGCTCAAAATGATAACAATAAAAACATTTACTCATCACCAAGAAAAGTGAATGATCATATATGGAATAATAGATGATATCATTCAAGCACGCGTTAAAGTAGCATATGATCAACCACATGATCATCCAAGTATCTCACAAAAGACATAATGTAACAAGAAGTCATACAATAAAGTTCACCAAATAAAGTTCAAGAGAGACAAAAAGCAACACACACTCTCTCTCTCTCAAAGGCTATGATCTATACATATTTCTCCCCTTTGGAAACAAGTTACCAAAAAGTTCAAATATGCATAGTGCTATGCATCTCTCAGGCTTGATCTCCATGAGGTGGTGTAGAGATGACTCCAAGGACAAAGGATTCTGTTGATGTAGCTAGAGCTACTGGAGTGGGTGCTGGAGGTGGTACTGAAGTTGTGGTTGCTGGTGCAGATGTGGTGGCTCTAGTATCTGGTACTGGCACTGCATCAGACCTCTGGCCTCTTGGCACTCTTGTGAAAGCATCTGTTGTAGCCTTGCTTTCTTCTCCTCTACTTCCTCCTGGATTGCTCAACTACTGACTGAATCTCAGTTACTTTGACATCAAGATTATAGAATTTTTGCTCAATGATTCTCTCCAAACTCTCCTGATTTTGAGTCAGGGTGGCCAAGCCCTTCTCAGTCCTCAAGGTGGATTGGATCAGAAATCCAAGTTGATCTTGTTTACTCTTTAAGAACACATGAGATGCCACTTTAGCACTTGGCATTTTGCAGCCTTGTCTGCCCATGCCTTTTCTCTCTTCTCATGTGCTTGGACTGATGATGTATCATTCTCATCCATGACCACTGTGTTATCTTCAAAATCTGGCCTGAGGGTTAAGGCTCCTTGTCCAACAAATAAGTGTATGTGCCCATCTTTGAGTTGATGAGCATCTGAATTTGTGGAGCATACCCACAAGACCTTTTCTGATCCGCAACAGTCCTCTTGATTGTTTCTACAATCAGACTCATCACCTTGAACTTCTAAGGAACAGAAAAAATGTGCAGCAAGTTGATTGAGTGTCCTCTTATCATCCTATGATCTCCAGACTTAGGAAAAAGAGTATGCCTTAGGATGGTGTTGATTGTAGGTAGTCCTGACAATAAGTGCTACACTGAACCAAACTTGTGAGTTTCCATATCTGCATCAGGAATTTCCTTATACATACTTGCCATTGAGTTGTGGTTTTCTTCTTCTTGGCATACACATCTAAGTCATCCTCATGAGTTGCTAGGGCATTTATCAACTTGGCCCATTCATCAACAGTGGATTGGTACCTTGTACCCTCTGACATCCATACAATCCCGCCATCTGGATAGAAGTGAGCAGTGGAGTAGAATTGCATGATCAGCTCATCATTCCACTTAGTGAGCTTCTGGCCAACAAACTTGTCAACTCCATAGTCCTTGAAGCTATCATATACACCCAGGAAGTGATCTTCATTATTTCTGATGTATTTCCAGTCAACCCATCTCATGTCACAAACAGTTGGCTTCTTGTCAAGCAGAATAGTCTCATAGAAATCTTGTTGTTCTTTGGTGTGGAACCTGTAATCCACAACAGTTCTCCTTCTCACAGCATAAGGGTCATTCTTCCTCCAAAGTCTCAGACCCGCATCCTTCCTGATGCTCATGTCCTCTACCACTGGATGTGTGTCATTGTGGTGTGGGATCTTTGGTTTGAGCTTTCTCAACACTTGGGCTTCAGCTTCTTCTTCTGCAGCTTCAGGCACTGGGGCCCTATTCTTCTCTTCAGCAGGGATGTTTCTTGTGCTCCTCTTGGCTGGAGCAGCAGCTTCAGGAGCAGGTTTGGGCTTAGGAGCAGCCCCTAATCTGATTGCATCTCCCATAAGCTTTTGTGCCTTAGGTGCTGGAGCAGCATCCTCTTCCTCTTCCTCTCCAGAATCTCTCATCATAGAGGGCTTGCCAATAATCCTGGTAGTGGTCTTCTTGACCCTCTCCTTCCTCTTCTTCTCTGCTACAACAGTCTCTTTGGGTTCAGATCCCAAAGTTTCTTGAGTGGAGGCTCTAGGCTTAGACATTCAAACTCTCCTTGTTGGTGCCTTCCTATTCAACCCTGGCTTGGTTGAAGCAACAGTGCCATATTCTTTCTTCATCACCTTCTTCTTTGAAGTGGCGTCATCCTTAGCTGCAACATAATCCTCATCCTCTGAATCTGAGGTTCTCTTCTTCCTTGCTCTAGTAGCTACCTTGGGCAAGTTACTAGGTGTACTCCTGCTGCCCTCATCATAACTGCTTGAGGTATTAGTGCCCTCACTCAGATGCACTTGCTCTTCAGACATATTCTGGCTATCACTTTGGTCAGACATCTTGCAGGCAAACTGTCAGGTAGAGTAGATGAGCATCACAAAGTACAGAGGTTTTGCAAAACAAATGAGTCAAAAATCTTAGTTTTAGTTCTCTACAGAAATGATCTCGGAGCTACCAAATTGACAAACTCGGTGATACCGAAGCAACTTTTGGAACCTAAACTAGTGAACTCGGTCAGACCGAGTCACAGTTCGGTGGCACCGAGATTGCTAGGGTTTCATAGAGAAGTGATCTCAATCACACCGCTTTGCATTTTTCGGTTAGACCAAAAAGCGCATGTGCAATGGTCTAAGCCAAATCAGTGAGACCGATTTCAACGATTTGGTCGGTCCGAGATGAGTTCTGCGGAGAGCTAACCCTAAAATTTTCGAATCAAACTAGGCCTAAGGAAGATTTAACTGGATAGATCGATTTCATTTGTGGCAAGAATCATGGATTGTCCTCGTGCTAGGAATCGGAGGTAAATAGATAGCACAAAGGGTCAAACACATACCCTAGAGCGGCGGGTGTTTGCTACGCGGCGACAGCGGAGTAGAATCCGTCGACGTCGGTAGAATCCAGCGGCTGGAGGTCGCTGGAAGCGAGGAGGTGATCCAGAGACCCGACGAGGCAGAGAAGGACACACGCGGGCTGAGGGGTTTTAAAGAAATTTCCTCACCCGTCGGTATTTATATCCCGACCCTGTCGGTGTGACCGAGTGGAACAACTTGGTGGCACCGAGATTGCAGAATCGCAAGCGGTTGCTGCAACTCGGTGTGACCGAAGTGTTCAAATCGGTTGCACCAAGATGAAAACCTAGATCAACTTAGTGAACTCGGTGTAACCAAAATGGATGACTCGGTCAGACCGAAATGCACAAAGAGATTTTGGAAGTTTAAGTCTATGACGAATTGGGGACTCCGAGTGCTCCTCACACAGAGTGGTTTGAATCTGACTTGATCAAACTTTGTGATGTAGCATGAAAAGAGTTTGAGATGAGAAATGCATAGATAGATAGAGAAGGTTCTTAGGTATTCTTGTCCATCCAATTGGCATAAAGAGAAAAAGCCAAACAAACAAAACAACAACTAGATGTCATCGAATGAGTAAAATATGCAAATATCATGCTCACATAATAAAATGGCAAATGAAATATGTGACACGGCATGCACAACCAATTCTAGCATCTATCAAGCAATTGGCGATGACTAGGTCATCTATATATGAGTATATTGACTTAGGAGTCAAATGAGAACATTTGATCATAGGTCATACTCATCGTTTAAGCACAAGTGGGGTTGCCACTTTTACATAAAGCATTGTTGTGTTCACACCATTAGAGTTGCTTTAGCTCAATTCTTAGAGTAAAGCTCCCCCTAGATGTGAGACCCCCCTAAGAGGGATGAACTAACCTTGGGTGTTGTCGATGATGACTTCATGTAGGTGTTGAAGATGTGGATGCTCAATGTTGTGGTAGATCATTTGGAGCAATCCATTGGAGTGAGTTGCACTTTCAATACCTACACGGGTTAGTCCCACAAGAAACAAACAAGGATATCCATAGACTTAGAGTGAAGTACACACAAGATGATGTCCCTGAAAGCATTAGGTTACCTTGTCCCTTGTCCTACCAACAAAAAGGTTTGTGACTCCTTGAACTAGTGCATGATATGAAGGTTGTTTGCACTTGTTCTCGCCAAAATGATATGAGTGAAGTTTGTTGGCAGAGTCACCCTCAAGAACTCTCTAGTCATTCTTCTTCAGGATCCACATCATCTTGATGGGAATCCTTGGATTTGTAGTCGTACTTGATGAAGTAGAACTTGATGTAGTATCGGGTTTAGTCCGTAGGACAACAACAATCATAATCATTAGGCTAGCTTCTAGGGTTAGCCTCTACGATCTTGTGGTAGATCAACTCTTGTAATACTCATATCATCAAGATCAATCAAGCAGGAAGTAGGGTATTACCTCCATAGAGAGGGACCGAACCTGGGTAAACATCATGTCCCCCTCCTCCTGTTACCATTAGCCTTAGACGCACAGTTCGGGACCCCCTACCCGAGATCCGCCGGTTTTGATACCAACATTGGTGCTTTCATTGAGAGTTCCACTATGACGTCCAAAATAGGTTTGATGGCTCGCCTTGCTATCAAGGACAACATCACCTCCGGGGGAGCCCTAACCTCAGGCCAAACCCTTCGGCTGGGCGGCTTTGTTATGACCGCCCGTTTGGCCGTCGGGCTGACGATGACTTCTCGGGTCATCGAAAATCGTATCCACGTCAGCTCGGAGTACGCCGAGCAGATGGATCTGACTGAGTTATCATCCTTGAACGAGCTCCTAGATCGCATCGCCGCCTTCGGAGTCGCTATGGACTACGATCGGATTGGGCTTAAACCCGATCATAGAGAGATTAACTCTCCGCCGATCACCCATCAGATAGCGGTGGTGGAGGAGCAATGCAACAACTCTTCCCCTATATTAAGGACAAACTATGTCCGGATCACCAAGACCACTTAACCGGATACCCGCTCACGGGAAGACACGCCCTGAACTCTGAACTTAGAATCGGACTATGGGCCAGAAAAATTGGTTGATATCTCGGAACCCGAACTATTAAGCTCGGAAGCCCCTCAAGTTCTGGGTCCCAAACCGGGTAAGGGCTTGGACTTAAATCCACCTACCCACCCAGATACAAGCGATCTTTCCCACATCAGACAACAATCCCAAGAGACAGTACATCACTTTTGGGCCAGATTCCTCCTTGTAATGAACAAGATTAAGGACTATCGCGATGAAGATGCAATCTCATTATTCTGTAAAAATTGCACGGACAAGGGAATTCTCAATGCCATAAGTCGCCGTCACGTATCACACTTCGCTGACTTGGCGACCATAGTACAGAAGTACTGCGCGATGGAAAGTGCCTGGAAAACACAGGCGGCCTTTTGGGATCCACTAGCTCTCACTAAACCCCTCATCCAAACAAAAAGAGTATACCCTCGTAGGTCGCCCGATCCAATCACGAAGAAATCAAAGCCCACTACAGGGCGCGGAACCGTGTTGGAGGGATGGCTCAATAGGCCATGCAAAATACACACCACACCGGATACCGTACCAACACACAGCCTTAGAGCATGTTGGATACTTTGGCAGGTGGCCAAGAGCGGCGAGGATCTCCTCATCAACAACACCGCAGAGCATTGTCCCACGGAAAACAACAACAACACAGTGTTGACAGTCTTCGAGACTTTTGCCTCAAATAACAGGCGCAAGAGAGCACTCCACGGCCTTGCCAAAGTCTGTCACGTTGCAGCAATAAACCCCTGGAACGACACAGCTATAACTTTCAATGCTAGTGACGAACCGCAATTTAGAATAGTCTGGACACCAGCCGCTTTGGTCCTTAGTCCAATCGTGGACGGCTTTCAGTTTACCAAAGTTCTCATGGACGGAGGCAGCGGACTAAACCTCATTTACAAGGAAACTCTCAACAAAATGGTAATAGACAGGAGCCGCATTGAGCAAAGCAGCACGATCTTCCAGGGAATTATTCCTAGTCGGGAGGCACGATGTGCGGGAAAATCACACTCGATGTGGTATTCGGCACGCCAGAGAATTATAGGTCCGAAGGAATAACATTTCAAGTTGCCCCTTCCAATAGTGGATACCATGCCCTGTTAGGGCGGGACGCATTCGCGAGCTTCCAAGCTATACCCCATTACGTATACATGAAGCTCAAAATGCCTGGGCCCAATGGAATCATCACTCTTGCTAGCGATCCGAACATAGCAATGCGCGCCGAAAACAAAACCGCCGCCCTGGTCCTCGAGGCATTATCTGAAGCCCTCATGGCCGAAGAATTAACTGCATTATGCTCCACAGTGGATAGGGATGATGTGATACTTGATAAACGATCCAAGTCCACCTCCTTTAAACCAGCGGACAAAATAGTCAAATTCCAAGTCCACCCAACGGACTCCACAAAAACACCATCCATTGGGGCACATCTAGACCCCACAATCGACGCTGCACTGTGGGCGTTTCTACGCGAGAACTGGGATATCTTTGCCTGGCACCCTTCTGACATGCCAGGGATCCCACGCAGGCTGGCCGAACACAGCCTCAACATACTGAAGGGATATAAGCCGGTCAAGCAGACACTAAGGCGCTTTTTAGAACCCAAACAACATGCTATTGGAGAGGAACTAGCCAAGTTACTCGAAGCCGGATTCATCAGAGAAATAAAACATCCGGTTTAGCTAGCAAACCTGGTGATCGTACCAAAGAAGGATAAATCCTGGCGCCTATGTGTTGATTTCAAAGACCTCAACAAGGCTTGCCCTAAGGATCCCTTCCCTCTCCCCCGCATTGATCAGATTATTGATGCTACCACAGGACATGACTCGTTTTGTTTCCTCGATTCATACTCTGGATACCATCAAATCAAGATGAAGGAGTCCGACCAAGCCGCAACGACATTCATTACCCCATATGGGCCTTTATGCTTCAACACCATGCCTTTCGGGTTCAAAAACGCTGGTGCCACCTACCAACGCATGATTCAAACATGCCTGGAGAAACAAATTGTCAAAACAGTTGAAGCATACGTGGACGACGTGGTCATCAAGACCAGACACGTCGAGTCTTTAATAGATGATCTGAGGCTCACATTTGATAATCTCAGAACATATGACATTAAGCTCAATCCGGAAAAATGTGTTTTCGGTGTTCCCGCCGGAAAACTGCTGGGCTTCATTGTTTCCAATAGAGGAATTGAAGCAAACCCAGCTAAAATCCGAGCTTTCTCACATTTGGCTACCCCAATAGATCTTAAACAAATCCAGAAATTAACTGGATGCATGGCAGCTTTAAGCCGCTTTATCTCCAGATTGGGAGAAAAGGCATTGCCACTTTATCGCCTTCTTCGACGAACCGAACACTTGAGTGGACGGACGCGGCAACGGCCGGACTAGAAGAAATAAAGGCTCTTTTAGTAAGTAACCCTATCCTGGCCGCACCGAACATTGGCGAACCCATGCTATTATACATAGCGGCATAGCACCAAGTTGTGAGTGTGGTGCTCGTCGTCAAACGAGATGAGGACGGACACAAATTTCCGCTCCAAAAGCCGGTATACTACGTATCTACCGTCCTCACACCATGCCAATCCTGGTACCCTCAGTATCAAAAAATAGCATATGCGGTCTTCATGCCATCCCAGAAACTACGGCACTACTTTCAAGAGTGTTCAATCACAGTGGCCTCTGAAGTACCACTCAACGACATAATAAACAACCGCGATGCTACAGGCCGGATTGCTAAGTGGGCCATCGAGCTCCTCCCATTCGACATTACATATAAACCACGGCGAGCCATTAAATCGCAAGTACTAGAGGACTTCGTCGCCGAATGGACAAAAGCCGAACTCCCTAAAGAGTACGGCGCATACTCCAATTAGATCATGCACTTTAATGGCTCTAAAATGCTGGCAGGTGTTGTCCTAACATCCCCCACTGGAGATACAATCCAATACGTATTGCAAATATTATATACAGACTCCAACAATGCAGCCGAATACGAGGCTCTGTTGCACGGTCTTCGGATGGCTGTCTCCATGGGCATCCAGCGCCTGGAAGTACGTGGGGATTCGAACCTCGCAATATCTCAAATAAATGGAGACTTCGATGCCAAGGATCCGAAAATGGCAGATTACCGAAACGTCGTCCTTTAAATGTCAGCTTGATTCGAGGGGCTTGAATTTCATCATGCGGTTCAAGAAAACAATCATGCGGCAGATGTCCTTGCCCGCATCGGCGCTAAGCGCGACCCCGTCCCACCTAACATCTTTTTGGAAACGCTTTTCAAGCCATCTATGGTCTGGCAAGGGGAGACCGGCAACACTAGTCCAGATCCGACCACAACCCCAGATTCCGAACACACTGACATAATCGGAGGCTCCGCCACCGAAATAACACCTTCGGCCCATCTCATCATCGTCGTTATCGCCCCATGGAGTGAACCCTTCTTGGCCTACCTTAGTAGGCAAGAACTCCCCGAGGATCAAAACGAGGCATGCTGCATCGTACGGCTCTCTAAAGCCTACAAAGTCCATGAGGGAGAACTTTACAAGAAAAGCACTATCGGAGTACTTCAAAGATCTCTCTCCGAGGAGGAGGGGCGGCAGCTCTTGGCTGAAATTCATGCCGGACTCGGAGGTAACCACGCTGCAGCTCGGGCCCTTGTAAGCAAGGCCTTCCGTACAGGTTTTTACTGGCCGGCGACCCAAGCAGACGCACAGGACCTTGTCCAACATTGCGTCGGATGCCAGCTTTTCGCCAACCAAAGCCATATGCTGCCCACTGTGCTCCAAACAATCCCCATAACGCGGCCTTTTGTGGTCTGGGGGCTTGATATGGTCGGACCCCTTAAAGGAGGAAGCCATAAGAACAAAATACCTGTTGGTCATGGTAGATAAATTCACCAAATGGATAGAGGCCAAACCAGTTAAAATGGCCGAGTTCGAGCCAGTGATAGACTTCATATCGGGTGTTGTGCACCGTTATGGTGTCCCCCACAGCATCATCACGGATAATGGCTCCAATTTCACAACCGATGAGGTGAAAACTTGGTGCGCAACATGGGCATTAAGCTCGAGTACCCCTCCATCTATCACCCTCAAACAAACGGGCATGTCGAACGAGCCAACGGTCTTATTATGAGCGTCATTAAACCCAGACTAGTGAGATCCTTAAAAGAATCAGACACGCACTGGGTCGAGGAGCTCGACTCCGTACTTTGGGGGCTGCGGACCATGCCGAATCGCACTACCGGATATACACCCTTCTTCATGGTGTACGTCGCAGAGGTCGTGTTGTCGTGCGATATTATTCATGACTCACCTCGAGTGTGTATGTACGAAGAGAGAGAAGCCAAGCTTGATCTGCAGGACAGTTTAGATGCCCTGGAAGAGGAGCGCAACATTGCAAAAGCCCATTCCGCATTTTATCAACAACAGGCTTGCAGGTACCAAAGCAGAGAAGTACGGGCCAAGACTTATAATATTGGTGAACTCATTCTATGCCTACCGGAGAAGAAAAAGGACAAGCTCAAGCCCAAGTGGGAGGGTCCCTTCATTATTGACAAAGTTCTCATTGGAGGAGCATACCGCCTGCGTGATGCATCAGATAATCGACTCGAGCTGAACCAATGGAACGCGGCCAGACTCCGAAGATTCTACGCCTAGCGCCGAACTCTTTGTTCCTTCCCTTTGTTCTTTTCTATTTATTTTTAGCTCTCTTTTTGCTCTCTCTTTCGTAGGTCTAAAGCTCTAGTGTGGCTGGATCACAC
This sequence comes from Triticum aestivum, assembly GCF_018294505.1. Classification (NCBI taxonomy): domain Eukaryota; kingdom Viridiplantae; phylum Streptophyta; class Magnoliopsida; order Poales; family Poaceae; genus Triticum; species Triticum aestivum. The sequence goes on along the minus strand of NC_057810.1, from coordinate 615,005,355 downwards.
ACTCGCGATGTACTAATCTTCAAGTATGTGCAATCATTATACCTAGGGGCTTCTTATACAGAAGCTTATTGCAATCAATTTTCGAGCATAAAACTCGTCGCATATGTGTCCTTTTTCCATATGTGCCTTTTCTCCGCCATTATATGCATCGATATGACTTAAGTTTTGGCCAAGCTGGGTTGCCTGGCTCCTATGCTTATGCCCTACATTCCTGTTAGTTCGGCTAGGGCATAAAGGGAGCACCTCTGTGATTGTTACTATCGGGTACTCTAGATGTGTACCTCGGACTGGGTGAAGCCAAAAGCTAGCGTTCTTAAGGGAATATTCGGTCGGTGGACTAAAGACATGTCTTATGTATAACACTATGAACCCCCAGATGTCAAATATAGTGTGATTTTTTAATCACAGATCGGACATGCACGTTAATGCAAGCACACCCAGCGAAAGGAACCATTAACGGAACTATTCTCTCTGGAAGATGTTTCTTAATATCGATGTAATATAACATAGCTAGTTGGGTACTTGTCTGTTCAAGCAACTATGACCCCTACGCCTGGTTTCCACGCGTACCCCGATTTTTATTACTGAGCGGGTATTCAGAAACACTCCGGACTGTCGGGTCCGGAGGCCGAAGCGAAAAGGTCCTCCATGACAAATGATTTACAATCCGGCTAGGGACAAACTTGTCCTTCGAAGTACATAGTCATTTGGACTTAAAAACTTCCTCTTCTATGCCATCCAACAGGTTGTCTAGCTTACAATCCTGCTAGGAATACTTGGCCGCTAATTCTACCTGGTCGTATACCATACTAACTGGAATTTCTTTCCCATCTGACCGTACAGGTCCGACCCGGGCCATATGATTCAGATCGAGCTTGGTATATCGTGTTTTCACCATGGACCAAGCCTCCCTCGCACCTTCTCGACAGGTTCATATCTTCCATAGTCGGAACCGCCGCCGCGCTCCCTTGAATAGATGTACAAGCTCCTCCATACTTCCTGGTAGGGAGGCGGATGGCCACAAGGCCTTGGCCACACAACGCATCGCCTACCGAACTTGCTCGTGCAGTTGCGGAAGCTCTTGTCGCAGATCGCCTGAGGATCCGGGCATCTCCTCTTCGGGATGGCCCGTCAGCATACCTATAGACATAACTCTATTAGTCCGTTTCTTTGCCGAACTATATAAAAGTTCGTTTGAGCACATACTAAAAATGCCGCGTTGAAGCCATTTATTTTCCTTCACGGAGTCAGCCAGCCAGGCCCGAACATCTTTCAATTCTTTGCCCAGCCGAGTATTGGCATCTTGGAGATCGTTTTTCTCCTGCCTAGCCCGTGTAAGTATACCCTCGCCAGCGTCTAGATGTCTTTGAGCTCTTTGTTCGTCCTCTTGTAGGAAATCTGGATTCGCTCCAGGATTATCTGCGGAATTTGTTGTCAGATCTGCAACCATGTCAACAACGCTGGTACATATGATTATGCTTTTTCTCGATAGAGTGACACATTACCAGTTAAGGCCTTCTTGGATTCCTCTAGTCCAGTAGTTGCGGCCCATAGCTGGGTTTGACACTGCTCCAGCTCTTGAGACCACAGGTTATTCTTCTCTGTTAGAACCTATTCATTCAATGATCCTTAAATCAGTTGTACCAACTGTTTCAAGTCTCAGGGGCTACTAGTATATATAATTATTAGTTCTTACCTACCTTTATATCTTTAAAATACTGGTCTATGGCTCTAGCAAGCCCACCTTGAGCAGCTCGGATGCACACATCACCCGAGTTGAAGGCGTTGAAAGCCTCTTCTAAAAAACCAGGGTCGCAGAGTGCGGCCTGCCGACGCTGATGATTCATGGCGCTCTCCACTTCAGAATTTGTAGCAGATATTCTATCTGAATCCTCTGTATGAGGATAGTTCGGTGTCGCTTCCATATTGAACTCCGTCCTTGAGGCGGGGTCTGGAATCCGATTACTGGAGGCACGACCGGCAGGACTCCCGGATATAGTCCGATGGATGTTCTTTCTGCTGGGACACAACAGATAGTGTCATACTTTAAGATGACAACCATGGAGCATGTTTAAAACCATACCTCTTGGATGATGGATCGGCCATGTTTCTGGTCGCCTTTCTTTTTAAAGGCCTACCCGGCATGGGCGCCCCTTGTTGGCGAGTCGCCTCGGGTTCAGCATGGCTTGCCGATCGTCTTCCCTTTAGAGCATAACGATTGTGTGGTGGGTAAGGTAGAAAGAGTGAATCATTTTCGGAAGATAAGTCTCCTGTTTACTTACATGTGATGTAGGGAGGAGGCCGGGATAGTCGGCAATGATGGCCACTTCTGTGCCATCACAGCTCGCCTGGTAAAACACCCCTTGCCCGAGCGCCACGAATATATCCGGATCTTCTTCGAATCCGGGGTCGAGGGCCCGGTTATGGTCCTCTGGTTGTGGTGTCGGGTTGTGGATCTCCATGGTTATTTTCCGCCATTCCTGTTATGAATGGACGGATTGAGAGTTCATGAAAAAGGACTCAGTGAATGAATAGAATGGAGTAATGGATAGAAACTCACCCACCTGGGAGGGTTGTACATGGAAAATCCATCCCATGGCTTAATACGGATGAACTCCTCTTTTTCCCCTTCGTATAAACCGGACAGTATTTTCACCAAAGCGATGGTGGAGTCCATACCTTTGCGACCACAGCGGGTGGCGTCGTCTTCTCCACTGAAGTGCCACATGGGACGCCCTCGATACTGGAGTGGCTGAACCCCCCGCATTATGCATATCGCCATAACCTCGATTATTGATAATCCAAATTGAGCAAGTGTTCTTATCTTGCTCATCAGTTCAAGGACCTCCATACTATCTTCCTCCCTGAGGCTCCGGGGACGCCAGTTGAGGCGTTTCTTTAGTGGAGCGCTTGTAAACTCAAGAGGACCCATCCAAATTGGGTCGGGAAGGAAGACATCCTCAATGTAAAACACTCGGAAGGCCATTCTTCGGACGCCTTCTTCGGTTTACCGGATAGGTATCCGGTTCCAGCGATTCTCCATATCTCGGCTCCGCCCACTTGGTATATCGATCCCTCTTGATTATGAGGGACGAGGCAAAACAGCTTCTTCCATAGCTCAAAATGAGTTTCACAACCCAGAAATAGCTCGCAAAGGGTGACGTAACATGCAATGTGCAGGATGGAGGAATAAGTGAAGCTGTGCAGCTGGAGGCCATAGTACTCCAGAAGCCCGCGGAGGAACGGATGGATTGAAAATCCGATGCCCCTCAGCAAGTATGGGACAAGGAATACTCGCTCCCCCGTGGATGGGTTGGGAAAATTCTCTGCTTGCTCCCCGTCGTCAAAGGAAGCCAATCCGGCTCGAACAGGGACTAGATACATAGGTGGGAGAAACCCCTGGGTCTACAACTTCACCAATTGATCGAGAGATGCGGTGCACTTCTCCCAATCGCCCAGCTTGACGCTGTGAGGGCAGGAGGAGGAATAGTGAGCGCTGGCCATGTTGGAATGGTTTTTGCGGGCGCACTCTGATGATTCCTCGTTTAGGGAAGATGGTGTCGATTGGATCTGAAGATCCCTGTCTCTTTAAATAGACGGTTTACTTACATGGTTAGGGTGGCAAGTGTAAAAATGCCCCGACTTCTCACATTCGCTCGACACGTGGAGGCTAGAACTATTGAAGTATGGAAGTCGAGGAACTTGACGTTAAATTGGAAGTCGGACACCGCGCTTTACTACAGGTACTTTGAAAAGTTCAGAGAAGGAACCCGTCTTGCAATGCCGAAGACAATCTGCGCACCGGACTCATCGTCATTAAAGCCTGGTTCGGGGGCTAGTATGGGAGTCCTGGATTATGGAGTCCTCGGACAGCCGGACTATATACATTGGCCGGACTATTGTGCTATGAAGATACAAGATACAAGACTTTGTCCCATGTCTAGGTGGGACTCTCCTTTGCGTGAAAGGCAAGCTTGGCGACTCGGATATGCAGATTCCCTTCTCTGTAACCGACCTAATGCAACCCTAGCCCCCTCTTGTGTCTATATAAACCGGAGGGTTTAGTCCATAGGACAAGAACAATCATAATCATAGGCTAGCTTCTAGGGTTAGCCCTATATGATCTCGTGGTAGATCAACTCTTGTAATACACATATCATCAAGATCAATCAAGCAGGAAGTACGGTATTACCTCCATAGAGAGGGCCCGAACCTGGGTAAACATCGTGTCCCCCGCCTCCTGTCACCATTAGCCTTAGACGCACAGTTTGGGACCCCCTACCCGAGATCCGCCGGTTTTGACACTGACAAACAAACTTCGTCTTGGGGTATTGATCTTCTTCCCACTCAACTCCATTGGCATTGAACTTTTGTTCAAAACCAACACCTTGATTCTTCCGGCACCTTCCTTGCTTGCATACAATTTCCTCAAATTGCTTACTCCCGGCAAGGCTCTTGTAGACACCTTTCTATATAATTCCCTTCAATAAGCTATTTTCTTGCTCAAGTGTAACTTGGCTAAGAGAATCATTAGTGGAATCAAGAGAACTACTAGAAGCAACAATGTTGGATTTAGCATTATTATTGTTACTACTAGAAGAAGAATCTTTCTTACTCTTGTTGTTAGATTTAGCTTGTGGCATGTAAGTAGACAAGAGTAAACGCTTGGCAATGTAAGAAGAACTTTTCTTGCGAATATCATCATTGATTGCCTTTAAAAACTCATGCTCTTGCTCAAGCTTGATCTTTTCAAAGTGTAACTTCTCATGAGTCTTTAAAAATTCTCGATGATCTTCCAAGGTAGTTTCATGAGCTAACTTAAGAGTGTTTAGTTCTTTAGTTAGACGCTCAATCTTCTCCTTATCATTGTCATTTGTTTTATCTTGATTAGAATGATTAATAGACGTTTCATCATAGTTTTCATAACTAGAGTTGTCAACAAGTAAACCATCATCACCTAACAAATCATCTTCATCACTATTAAACTCAACATACTTGGGGTGTGATACCTTTGGGCCTTTAGCCATGAAGCATCTTCCAATTCCTTCATTTGGTAAATCAAATATGTCATAGGAGTTGGTTGACACAAGTGCTAGATCGGCAACACCTTCATCTTGAGTATATTCGGAGTCGGAGTGATAGCTTCTCTCAGAGTGATGGTCGGAGTCGGAGCCGGATACCCATTCACCAACATGAGCTTGATGTCCTAGTTTTGTGTAGCTCTTTGATGACTTGTCCTTCCTTTCCGAATCCTTGCTTCTCTGGGAGGTTCTTCGTTCATAACGATCATCTCTACTCCTTCTCTCTCTTGGTGGTGATTCTTCTCTTCTGCTTCTTCTTTTAGGTGAATCTTCTCTTCTCTTGTAGGGAGTCATACACTCATTAGAGTAGTGTCCAGGTCTTCCACAATTGTAGCAATTACGCTCATGACTCAAAGATCTTTTGTCATTGTAGGACCTTGACTTGGAACTTCTTACCTTGCTTCTCCTCTTGTAGAATTTGTTGAAGTTCTTCATTGAAGGTTTGTTTCTCACTTGATGATGTAGGAGCATCACGTGAGGCTTTGTAAGCACCACTTGACTTGTTGTGAAGCTCTTCTTTATCCTTGAGGGACATCTCATGAGCACAGTTCTTTCAATGACTTCCGTTGGCTTGAGATCTTTGTAGTTGGGCATCATTTGGATCAACGTGCACACGGTATCATATTTTCCATCCAAGGCTCTTAGGATCTTCTTGATGATGAATCTATCAGTCATCTCTTCACTTCCTAAGCCGGCAATCTCATTTTTGATGAGAGCAAGCTAGAGTACATTTCAGCGACACCTTCACCATCCATCATTTTGACCTTGCCAAGTTGACTTTGAAGCACATCCAATTTGGATTCCTTGACGGAGTAGGTACCTTCGTGCATATCAATCAAAGTGTCCCAAATTTCCTTTCATTCTCAAGACGGCTGATTTTGTTGAATTCTTCAGGGCACAGTCCGTTGAAGAGGATATTACAAGCTTGAGCATTGTATTGCAGCATCTTCAACTCTTCCACCCTAGCTTCACGGTTCGGTTCTCTCCCATCGAAGAATTCACCTTGCAAACCAATACAGACAATAGCCCAAATGGTGGGGTTATGTCCAATAATATGCATTTTCATCTTATGCTTCCAACTAGCAAAATTACTACCATCAAAGTATGGACCTCTACGGTGGTAATTTCCCTCGATACATGCCATACTCTCCTAGGTTTTGAAACCAAGGCTATGATCACCACAAGCTATGGAAGTCAAAGCAAATGGAGACCAAGGCTCTGATACCAATTGTAGGATCAAAAGTATGTCTAGAGGGGGGTGATTAGACTACTTGACCAAATAAAAATCTAGCCTTTTCCCAAATTTAGTTCTTGGCAGATTTTAGCAACTTAGCACAAGTCAATCAATCACAATACAATTCAAGCAATCATGCAATGAGTATATGAGCAGCGGAAAGTAAAGCATGCAACTTGCAAGAAAGTAAAGGGATGGGATTGGAGTGTGCAAACGCAATTGGAGACACGGATGTTTTTGTCATGGTTCCGATAGGTGGTGCTATCGTACATCCACGTTGATGGAGACTTCAACCCACGAAGGGTAACGGCTGCACGATTCCACGGAGGGCTCCACCCACGAAGGGTCCACGAAGAAGCAACCTTGTCTATCCCACCATGGCCATCACCCATGAAGGAATTGCCTCACTAGGGTAGATCTTCACGAAGTAGGCGATATCCTTGCCCTTACAAACTCCTTGGTTCAACTGCACAATATTGTCGGAGGCTCCCAAGTGACACCTAACCAATCTAGGACACACCACTCTCCAAAAGGTAATAGATGGTGTGTTGATGATGAACTCCTTGCTTTTGTGCTCCAACTGATAGTCTCCCCAACACTCAACTCTCTCTCATAGGATTGGATTTGGTGGAAAGATGATTTGAGTGGAAAGCAACTTGGGGAAGGCTAGAGATCAAGATTCATATGGTTGGATTGGAATATCTTGATCTCAACACATGAGTAGGTGGTTCTCTCTCAGAAAATGAGTAGTAGAAGTGTAGGCATGTTTTGATGGCTTCCCTCGCGAATGAGGAGAGGGTGGAGGGGTATATAAAGCCTCCACACAAAATCTAACCGTTACACACAATATACCAAACTCGGTGGGACCGAATCGTAAAACTCGGTCGAACCAATTCAGTACATAATGTGACCGTTAGGAATTTCGGTGGGACCGACATGTCAACTCGGTGGGACCGATATCATTAGGGTTAGGGCATAATGTAATCTCGGTTTAACCGATTACACAAACTCGGTGGGACCAGCTTTGGTAATAAGCTAACCAGAGAGTTGGTCAGGCAAACTCGGTGGGACCAATTCGCTCATCTTGGTGGGACCGAAATGTTACGAAAGCGAAACAAAGAGTTTACATTGCGAACTCGGTGGGACCGATCGCTCATCTCGGTTAGACCAAAACGTTACGAAGGGAAACAGAGAGTTTGCAATCCCATCTCGGTGAGACCGAGATCCCTATCAGTTGGACCAAAGTGACTATGGTTTCTGGCAGTGGCTATGTCAAATGAACTCGATGGCGCCGGATGGATCAAATCGGTGGGGCCGAGTTTGACTTTTGGTTTAGGACATATGTGGATATGAGAAAGTGGTTGAAGGCTTTGGAGCATATCATTAAGCATCACATGAGCAAGCAAGCCATAAAGCAACACCTCATCCCATTTTAATAGTATTGGCTTTCGTATGGACTCAATGTGATGTTGGATCACTAAATGTAAAATGTAGAGTCTTGACCTTTGAAGCTTGAGACAATCCTGTGTCCTTAGCATTTTGAGGGGTCCACATTCCTAATCCATGCCATGCCAATCATTGAACTTTCCTGAAATATTTATCTTGAAATAGCATCAGTTCAATGAGCTATATGTTGTTAGTCATTACCAAAACCACCTAGGGATAGTTGGACTTTCAGAAAACCAACGCAAGCTCAAGAGGTAGGAACGACAGCAATGGATTCCCCTCTCCGGAGCCCCGAACGGACTCCAGATCTTCCCTCCCGAGGAAGACCAGGGCATGGCGGCGGCTCCATATCGTAAAACGTGATGAATCCTTCTCTCTGATTTTTTTTCTCCCCAAACATGAATATATGGAGTTGGAGTTGAGGTCGGTGGAGGTCTAGGGGCCCACAAGATAGAGGGCCATGCCCAGGGGGTAGGGCGCGCCCCCACCCTTGTGGATAGGGCGGGGTCCCCTTCTGTTGATTATTTTGCCGATATTTTTTATTTATTCCAAAATTGATCTTTGTGAAGTTTCAGGTCATTCCAAGAACTTTTATTTCTGCACAAAAATAACACCATGGCAATTCTACTGAACATAATGTCAGTCTGGGTTAGTTCTATTCAAATCATGCAAATTAGAGTCCAAAACAAGGGCAAAAGAGTTTGGAAAAGTAGATACGATGCAGACATATCACTGCCGCCTCATCTTCCAAAGCATGATACAAACCCTAAGCAAACTCAAAAAACACCTAACAACCAAGTAGGAGCCCCCCGGCAAGATCTGAGATCCATTTTGCCTCCATAGCCCTAAGGCCACAAGAGATGAGGCAGATCGACGTCAATGCCGATGGAAGGCGGGGACACCCTATGATGTAGGGTAGAACCCTAGATGCCCAATCTTTCACGATTGGAGGGAATCCTACGAAGAATACGGGGGGAAAACGAGGGGAACACGAGGGGAAACATGAGAGAAAATCACTCAACCAACAAGATCCAGTTACATATATGCTAGATCCTCAAAACACGAAGAGTGATACTCGATTCAAAGTCAACAAAGGACGATACAAAAGGTCTTCTCCGTGAGGTGGTCTTGAAGGGACTTCCGTGATGGGGTCTTGATTCCGCTTGGGGGATCTTCTCCGAAAAGGTCTTGAGCTCCGAGGAGAAGTAACCAAGTGGATGAGCAAAGCTCTATCTCAAATATGAGCTATCACAATGCTAACCCTAGAAAGAGGGCGGAGGAGGAGTATATATAGTCTAGGTGGGCGAAGGGGTACATGGGACTCGGCCCTTACATTGTACGCAGATAGGGGAGGCAGACGTATGGGCGTCGGGCCAGATGTCCGGGCGTTCACGAGACGCCAGATGTCTGAGCAGTCAGGCTGGATGTCCGGGCTGGCCTGGCGTCCTATGATGCTCTCTGGATAGGGCTGGTCCGGATGTCCGGGCGATGTGCCGGATATCCGGGACTTTGCGAGGAGCCGGATGTCCGGGGTCGTGGCTGGATGTCTGGGTCCTTGGGGCTGGTTCTGTAGCCTTCGGGATGCCTTGTCCGGATATTTGGGCTCAGAGCCGGATTTTTGGGGCGTCGGGACGGATGTCCGAGCGGGCCGCCGGATGTCCGGGCCCTGTAGACTTGGCCGCTGGTCCTTTGCTGCATTGCGTCACCTCCAGGGGCCGGATGTTTGGGGTCATGGCCGAATGTCCGGGTCCTAGGAGATGTTCTTGACTCCTTCCGTTAGTTCTTTTCATCCATGAACTTCGGGACTTGTCCTTCTTTGCGTGCATTCTCGGGAGGGTCCTCTTAGTACCTAATCATGCACAACATTCCGGACTTAGGTAGTAGCCATGTCTCGAGTCGATCATATGTGATATCACTAAGGAAAGAAGTCACCTCGGTCTCGAGAGCTCTAGCTCGTGCTCGTGTCATAGGTCCTCTTGGCACTTGGTGAGACGATGGTAGGTCCATGGGGATGAGCTCGGGATGCTCCGCATCATCTCCCCTCCCTTGGGAAAGATCCGACCTCAGATCGAAATTCTCATCACCATGGTATGGGAAGAGATCTTTGATGTTGAAGATGTCGCTCACGGAGTACTTGTCGCATGGGATGTCGATCTTGTAGGCGTTGTTGTTGTAGCATTCAAGAACCTTGAAGGGTCCATCGGCTCGTGGTAGAAGTTTGGACTTGCATTTGTTGGGGAAGCGTTCCTTGCGAAGGTGTAGCCACACAAAATATCATGGGTTGCTTCTTGATGTTGAGCTTGGTCGCGAGTCGTTGTACTTGGTGCTCGATGGTGTGCCTTGTATCTTCATGCATCTTCTTGAGGTAGTTCACTTGGGCACTCGCATCCATGTTTATGCGCTCTTGTAGTGGTAGAGAAAGAATGTCCAATGGGCATAGCGGGTTGAAACCATAGACGACCTCGAAAGGGGACTTGCCGGTAGTTGAATGTCTTGCGCGGTTATAGGCGTACTCGGTGATTGGTAGGAACTCTTCCCACTCCTTGATGTTCCTCTGGATTAACACGCGTAGTAGAGTGGAGAGTGTGCGGCTCGTCACCTTCGTTTGGCCGTCGGTTTGAGGATAGTATGCCGAAGAGAACAAGAGCTTGATTCCGAGCTTGGCGCATCGAGTCTTCCAAAAGTAACTCAAGAACTTGATGTCGCAGTCCGAGACAATTGTCTTTGGCACTCCATGTAGGCGCAAGATTTTCCTACAAAAAAGATTTGCAATATGTGAAGCATCATCTATCTTGTTGCATGGGATAAAATTATCCATCTTCGAGAATCGGTCCACAACAACAAACACGGAATCCTTTCCATTTTGAGTTCTATGCAAACCAAGTACAAAGTCCATGCTAATGTCTTCCCAAGGTTGATAAGGAATAGGAAGGGGTATATAAAGACCATGGGATTGATCTTTTGACTTAGCTTTGCGATATGTAGAGCATCGGTTGGTGAAGCGTGAGACATTGTGAAACATATTGGGCCAAAAATAGTTCTTGGAGAGCGTAGAGAATGTCTTGTCGTGTCCAAAGTGTCCCATTAGTCCGCCTGCATGAGCCTCTTGCAAAAGGAGCAAACGAAGAGAAGACTCGGGAATGCAAAGTTTTGTTAGATTTCATAAGGTAATCATCCTTGATGTAATAGCATTCCCAAGATGTATGCATCAAACACTTGGCATCATGAATTGCAAAAGTAGGATCATGTGCATACAAGTCTTTTATGTGCTCAAAACCAATGACATTCAATTCAAGTTTAGTGACAAGCATGCATATGCGGGAAAGAGCATCCGCCACTACATTTTCCTTACCTTTGATGTACTTGATGACATAAGGAAATGACTCAATGAATTCACTCCATTTAGCATGACGCTTGTTCAACTTAGTTTGACCCTTAAGATACTTAAGCATTTCATGATCGGTATGAATGATAAATTCATGAGGGCGAAGATAATGTTCCCATTCACGCAAAACTCGCACTAAATCATATAGCTCTTTGTCATAGATGGGATAATTGAGTTGCGCTACGGAAAGTTTCTCACTAAAATGTGCTATGGGGCGCTTCTCTTGCGTTAACACACCTCCTATGCCATTACCACTAGCATCGCAATGAATTTCAAAAGGTTTGTTAAAGTTGGGTAATGCAAGCACGGGAGCATGAGTAAGCAAATTCTTAAGCTCATTAAATGCGGTATCTTGGGATGGTCCCCAAACAAATTGCGCATTTTTCTTACTCAAGGAATGCAAAGGTGAAGCAATGGTGCAAAAATCTTTCACAAATCTACGATAGAAATCGTCTAAACCAAGAAAATTATGCACTTGTTGCAAGTTAGTTGGTTGGGGCCAAGTTTTAATAGCATTAATCTTAGATTCATCTACATGAATACCCTTAGAAGACACAACGAAACCCAAGAAAACAAGCTTATCGACACCAAAAAGGCATTTGTCCATATTAGCATAAAGGCGCTCTTTCCTAAGGGTTTGCAACACGGTTCTAAGATGGGTGACATGATCTTTGAGGGATTTTCTAAAGACAAGAATATCATCAAAATAGACCACAACAAATACACCAATATAGGGTCGAAGAACAAAATGCATGACTCACATGAAAGTACCGGATGCTACGGATAAACCCATTGGCATAACAAGCCATTCATATAAGCCAAATTTTGTCTTAAATGCGGTTTTCCATTCATAACCTTCTTGGATGCGTATTCGATAATAGCCACTCTTAAGATCAATCTTAGAGAAAATGGTGGCTCTGCTAAGCTCATCAAGCATATCATCTAAGCGTGGAATAGGGTAACGATATCTAACGATGATAGCATTGATGGGACAACAATCGGAAAACATGCAATAAGTTCATCTTTCTTTGGAACAAGGATGACCGGAATGGCATAAGGGCTTAAGCTTTCACGTACATAATCGTTGTTGATGAGTTGTTGTACTTGTCGTTGGATCTCCTTAGTTTCCTCGGGGTTGATGCGGTAGGGAGCCTTCTTAGGTAGAGCTGCTCCGGGGATGAGGTATCTTCGGTGTCCAATGCCTCGTAGTGGAGGTAGACCCGGAGGTAGCTCGTCAGGGAAAACATCGTGGAATTCCTTCAAAAGAGAAGACAACACTAAAGGTATATAATGAGAGGTGTTAGTTTTTGGTGCCTCGTCCTTGCACACAAGGACATAGTGCATAACACTTGATGGGTTCTCACACACTTTACTCATCTCACTTTTGGTGGCAAATAGGACTAAGATTTTCTTGTCGCTCATCGTGGAGGCACTCGATTTTGGCTTGTGGTGCTCTGATACGTCTCCAATGTATCTATAATTTTTTTATTATTCCATGCTATTTTATTATCAATGTTGGATGTTTTATAATCATTTTATATCATTTTTTGGTACTAACCTATTGACATAGTGCCAAGTGCCAGTTGCTATTTTCTGCATGTTTTTTACATCGCAGGAAATCAATATTAGACGGAGTCCAAATACCACAAAACTCCACGATGATTTTTTATGGACCAAAAGGAAGAAGTTGGGCATTGGTTGCACCTGGGGGAGTCTCGAGGAGGGGACAACCCACCAGGGTGCGCCAGGAGGCCCGGGCACGCCCTGGTGGGTTGTGCCCACCTCGGGTACCCCCTAGACCGCCTCTTTGCTCTATAAATACCCCAATATTCCTGAAACCCTAGGGGAGTTGACAAAATATTCATCCAGCCGCCGCAGAGTCAAGAACCACCAGATCTAAGCTAGACACCATCACGGAGGGGTTCATCACTTCCATTGGTGCCTCTCCAATGATGCGTGAGTAGTTCTTTGTAGACCTTCGGGTCCATAGTTAGGAGCTATCTGGCTTATTCTCTCTCTTGATTATCAATACAATGGTCTCTTGGAGATCCATATGATGTAACTCTTTTTGCGATGTGTTTGTTGGGATCCGATGAACTTTGAGTTTATGATCAGTCATATATTTTTATATCCATGAAAGTTATTTGAGTTTCTTTGATTTATTATATGCATGATCTCTTATAGCCTCATATTTCTTCTCCGATATTTGGGTTTTGTTTGGCCAATTTGATCTATTTATCTTGCAATGGGAAGAGGTGACCGGTAGTGGGACTTGATCCCAGTGACAGAAAGGGAACCGACATGTATGTATCGTTGCTACTAAGGATAAAAAGATGGGATCTATATCTACCGCAATAGATAAACGGATCTCGTCTACATCATGTCATCGTTCTTATTGCATTACTCCGTTTTTCCATGAACTTAATACACTAGATGCTGGATAGCGGTCGATGTGTGGAGTAATAGTAGTAGATGCAGGCAGGAGTCGGTCTACTAATCTTGGACGTGATGCCTATGTAATGATCATTGCCTCGATATCGTCATAATTATTTGAAGTTCTATCAATTGCCCAACAATAATTTGTTTACCCACCGTTTGCTATCTTTTTCGAGAGAAGCCACTAGTGAAACCTACGGCTCCTAGGTCTTCTTTCTCATATATTTGCCTTGCGACCTACTTTTTCCTTGCATTTATTTTCAGATCTATTAAACCAAAAATACAAAAATACCTTGCTGCAATTTATTTTTATTTATTTTATTTGGCGTTTGATCTATCAATCTACTACAAATTTACCTCATGTCCCTTGCCTATCTTGAGGCGCCATACCCCGAAAGGGATTGACAACCCCTTTAACACGTCGGGTTGCGAGGTGTTGTTATTTGTGTGCAGGGGTAGTTTACATTGTGTTGCTTGGTTCTCCTACTCGTTCGATAACCTTGGTTTCATATCTAAGGGAAATACCTACCACCGTTGTGCTGCATCATCCCTTCCTCTTTGGGGAAATACCGATGTAGCTTCAAGCGACATCACGCTCACTCTCTTTTGGGTGGGCACTCTCTCACTCTTTTCTCCATGATGGGTGGCTTGCTTGTCGGCGATCACTTGACTTGAAGAGATAGGTCGTAGCACGTATTCCTTTCCTTTCATATTGAAGCTATAGTGATTGGTATGCCCATTGTGGATGACTGATAACCCACAAGTATAGGGGATCAATTATAGCCTCTTCCGATAAGTAAGAGTGTCGAACCCAACGAGGAGCTAAAGGTAGAACAAATATTCCCTCAAATTCTATCGACCACCAATACAACTCTATGCATGCTTGATGTTTGCTTTGCCTAAAACAAGTATGAAACTAATTTGCGAGAATAAAACTATGAGTACTTTGCGAGAATAAAACTAAGAATAAATTGAAAGGTAATAAAAGTGATAGCTTTTGTCAACAAGAAAGTCATTTGTCCCTAGGCAATCGATAACAAGTACTGGTAATCACTCTTGTAATTTTATATGAGGGAGAGGCATGAGCTAACATACTTTCTCTACTTGGATCATATGCACTTATGATTGGAACTCTAGCAAGCATCCACAACTACTAAAGATCATTAAGGTTGTGAAACCCAACCATAGCATTAAGTATCAAGTCCTCTTTACTCCCATATGTCATACCCCACCTACTCGGGTTTAAGTTTCTGTCACTCTTGCAATCCACCATAAGCGAACCATGAACATATTGCAACACCCTATAGCGGGGGGCCCTCACATTTGCCCGAGACGGAGGGCACCATAGGACAGCACCATAAATAAAATATACAATCATACCAACCAAGATCACGATTAACCCATAGGACAAAACGGATCTACTCAAACATCATAGGATAACCATAGATCATTGGGAAATAATATATGGAGTTGAGCACCATGTTTAAGTAGATATTACAGCGGGGAGAAGAGGTGTTACACCGCTGCATAGAGGGGGAGAAAGTTGGTGTTGACGGTAGCAAGGTTGTTGATGTAGATCGTCGTCACGATCCTAGCCCCGGCGGCGTACAGGCGCCACCGGGAGAGAGGGGGAGAGAGCACCCCCTACTTCTTCTTCTTCCTTGGCCTCCCCCTAGATGGGAGGAGGGTTCCCCCTTTGGTCCATAGCCTCCATGGATGTGGAGGGGAGAGAGCCCCTCCGAGATTGGATCTGTCTCTCTGTCCTCTTCAGTTTCGTGCTCACCAGATCTGGCCGAAAACCGTTTCTTATATTCTCGGAGATCCGTAACTCCAATTGCGCTGATCTTTTTACACAATTTTTTTCCTGATATAAGCTTCCTTGTGCCTGAAATAGAGATGCAACCAACGTACGAGGAGGGCATGATACACCAGGGCGTGTCTGGGCTCTCTGGTGCGCCCTGGTGGGATGTGTCCACCACGGGCCTCCGTTTGCAGTGATTCCAACTCCCAAAAATCACAAATATTCCAAAATAATTCTCCGTGGAGTTCCATCACATTTGGACTTCGTTTGATATGGATTTTCTACGATACAAAAATAGGCAACAAACAGGAACTGGCACTGGCCACTGGATAAGTAAGTTAGTCCAAGTAAATCATAAAAAAGTTGCCAAAAGTATGTAAGAGTTGAATAATATTAGTATGAAATAATCAAAAATTATAGATACGATGGAGACGTATCAGCATCCCCAAGCTTAATTCCTGCTCATCCTTAAGTAGGTAATGATACAAAATATGATTTTTGATGTGGAATGCTACCCAACATAAACTTGATCATATGTCTAGTCATGGCATGAATATTAAGAAATAAGTGATTCAAAGCAATAGTCTATAATTTGACATAAAGACATCAATACTCAGGCATCCCAACAAACAATCATGTCTTTCAGAATATCAACGCTAAAGAAAGCTATCCCTACAAAATCATATAGTCTTGTCATGCTCTGTCTTCTTAACACAAAGTATAAATCATGTACAACCCTGATGACAAGCCGAGCAATTGGTTCATACTTTTTAACGCGCTTTAGCTTTTTCAACCCTCACGCAATATATGAGCGCAAGCCATGGATATAGCACTATGGGTGGAATAGAGTATGATGATAGGGGTAAATATAAAGAAGACAAAAAAGTAAGAAAGTCTCACATCGACGCGGATAACCAACGGGCTATGGAGATGCCCGTCAATTGATATCAACGTGAGGAGTAGGATTTCCATGCAACGAATGCACTAAGAGCTATAAGTGTATGAAAGCTCCATATGAAAACTAAGTGGGTGTGCATCTAATTTCCCACTATTATATGAAAGTGACAACATAGGAGACTCTCCATATGAAAAACATGGTGCTACTCTGAAGCACAAGTGTGGTAAAAGATACTAACAATGCCCCTTCTCTCTTTTATTCTTTTTTCTTTTTTATTTCTTCTTTTTTTCTATTTCTCTTTTTTTTCTCAATGTCTGGAGTCTCATCCCGACTTGTGGGGGAATCATAGTCTCCATAATCCTTTCCTCACTGGGGCACTGCTCTAAAAATGATGATCATCACACTTCTATTTACTTATAACTCAACAGAAATAAAAAAAACAACTCAATACCTATAACAAAATATGACTCTATATGAATGCCTCTGACAGATGATCTAGCGTAACATGTATAAAAATGATGCACGGTGGATGAGACACAACTACTATGTCAGCTATGATCATGCAAATCAATATGACAATGAATGTTCAAGTCATCAAACGGAAGCGGTGGAAGTTGCATGGCAACATATCTCGGAATGGCCATGGAAAAGCCATAATAGGTAGGTATGGTGGTTGTTTTGAGGAAGATATAATAAGGCTTATGTGTGCTAGGGCGTCTCATATCACGGGGTTTGGATGCACCGGCGAAGTTTGCACCATGTCTCGAGGTGAGAAAGGGCAATGCATGGTACCATAGAGTCTAGCAAATTGCGGAAAGGTTAGAGTGCGTATAATCCATGGACTCACATTAGTCATAAAGAACTCATATACTTATTGCAAAAGTTTATTATCCCTCGAAGCAAAGTATTACTACGCATGCCCCTAGGGGGGTAGATTGGTAGGAAAAGACCATCGCTCGTCCCCGACCGCCACTAATAAGAAAGACAATCAAGGATAAATTGCGCTCCAACTTCCATAGCATAACGAGAGACTATACGTGCATGCTTCGGGAATCACAAACCTTAACACCAATATTCTTACTTAACCACAACCGTTTACTAGTACTTTCCACATATTTATCATCTCTATATCGCAAAACTATTGCACGGAATCAAACATATAATATTCAGTGATCCATAAGTTTTATGTAGGATTTTATGACTAACCATGCAATTGACCAATTCCTGTTGACACTCTAAATAGATATAAGTGAAGCATGAAAGTTTAACTCTGTTGGGGAACGTGGTAATTTCAAAAAAAATCCTACGATCACACAAGATCTATCTAGGTGATGCATAGCAATGGGGGGGGGAGTGTGTCCACGTACCCTCTAGACCAAAAGCGGAAGCGTTAAGTAACGTGGTTGATGTAGTCAAATGTATTCACGATCCAACCGATCAAGTACCAAATGCATGGCACCTCCGCGATCTGCACACATTCCGCTAGGTGATGTCCCTCAAAGTCTAGATCCAGTTGAGGCCGAGGGAGAGTTCCGTCAGCACGACGGCATGGTGACGTTGATAATGAAGTTACCGGCACAGGGCTTCGCCTAAGCACTACGACGATATGACCGAGGTGGAAAACTATGGAGGGGGGCACGGCACACGGCTAAAAGATCAACTTGATCAACTTGTGTGTCTACGGGGTGCCCCCTGGCCACGTATATAAAGGAGGGGAGGGAAGAGGTGGCCGACCCAAGGGGGCACGCCAGGTGTGGGGAATCCTACTAGGACTTCCCAGTCCAAGTAGGATTCCCCTCCTCTTTCCTATTCCTAGTAGGAGAAGGAGGGAAGGAGGAAGAGGGGAGAAGGAAGGAGGGCGCACCACCCCCTCCTAGTCCAATTCGGACCAACCCATGGGGGGTGCGTGGCCACTCCTTGAGGCCCTTCTCTCCTTTCCCATATGGCCCATTAAGGCCCATTACTTCCCCTGGCGAATTCCCGTAACTCTCCAGTACTCTGAAAAAATACCCAAATCACTCGGAATCTTTCTGATGCCTGAATATAGCCTTCCAATATATCGATCTTTATGTCTTGACCATTTAGTGACTCCTCGTCACATCTGTGATCTCATCCGGGACTCCGAACAAACTTCGGGCATCAAATCACATAACTCATAATACAAATCGTCATCGAGCGTTAAGCGTGCGGTCCTATGGGTTCGAGAACTATGTAGACATGACCAAGACACATCTCCGGTTAATAGAAGGTTTTATTCATGTAAACAGAACAACAATTATTCTCTGACTTTAAATGAATAAGCGTATTGCAATAATCCCAAAAGTATAGGGAGTGTGCGATGATGATCATATTAATCTTGGAACCACTTCCAACACACATCGTCACTTCACCCTTAACTAGTCTCTGTTCATTCTGCAACTCCCGTTTCGAGTTACTAATTTTAGCAACTGAACCAGTATCAAATACCCAGGGGTTGCTATGAACACTAGTAAAGTACACATCAATAATCTATATATCAAATATACCTTTGTTCAGTTTGGCATCCTTCTTATCCGCCAAATATTTGTGGTAGTTCCGCTTCTAGTGACCATTTCCTTTGCAGTAGAAGCACTTTTTTTCAGGCTTAGGTCCAGCTTTGGGCTTCTTCACGGGAGTGACAACTTGCTTCCCATTCTACTTGAAGTTCCCTTTCTTTCCCTTTGCCCTTTTCTTTAAACTAGTGGTCTTGTCAATCATCAACACTTGATTCTCTTTCTTGATTTCTACCTTCGTTGATTTTCAGCATCACGAAGAGCTCGGGAATTTCTTTCTTCATCCCTTGCATATTATAGTTCATCACGAAGTTCCAGTAACTTGGTGATGGTGACTAGAGAACTCTTTCAATCACCATCTTATCTGGAAGATTAACTCCCACTTGATTCAAGCGATTGTAGTACTCAGACATTCTGAGTACATGCTCACTAGCTGAGCAATTCTCCTCCATCTATTAGGCGAAGTACTTGTCGGAGGTCTCATACCTCTCGACACGGGCATGAGTCTAAAATACCAATTTCAGCTCTTGGAACATCTCATATGCTCTGTGACGTTTCAAAAGCATTTTTGAAGTCCCGGTTCTAAGCTGTAAAGCATGGTGCACTAAACTATCAAGTAGTCATCACACTAAGCTAGCCAAACATTCATAATGTCTGCATCTGCTCCTGCAATAGGTCTGTCACCTAGCGGTGCATCAAGGACATAATTCTTCTATGCACCAATGAGGATAAACCTCAGATCATGGACATAGTCCGCATCATTTCTCCTATCATCTTTCAACTTAGTTTTCTCTAGGAACATATAAAACATAGGGAAACTATAACGCGAGCTATTGATCTACAACATAATTTGTAAAATACTAGTAGGACTAAGTTCATGATAAATTAAAGTTCAATTAATCATATTACTTAAGAACTCCCACTTATATAGACATCCCTCTCATCATCTAAATGATCACGTGATCCAAATCAATTAAACCATGTCCGATCATCACGTGAGATGGAGTATTTTTCAATGGTGAACATCTCTATGTTGATCATATCTACTATGATTCACGCTCGACCTTTCGGTCTCTAGTGTTTCGAGGCCATATCTGCATATGCTAGTCTCGTCAAGTTTAACCCGAGTATTCTGCATGTGCAAAACTCGCTTGCACCCATTGTATGTGAACGTAGAGCTTAGCACACCCGATCATCATGTGGTGTCTCAACACGAAGAACTGTAGCAACGGCGCATACTAAGGGAGAACACTTATACGTTGAAATTTAGTAAGGGACCATCTTATAATGCTACTGCCGTACTAAACAAAATAAGATGCATAAAAGATAAACATCACATGCAATCAAAATATGTGACATGATATGGCCATCATCATCTTGTGCTCATGCTCTCCATCACCGAAGCATCGTCCTGATCTCCATCGTCATCGGCACGATACCTTGATCTCCATCGTAGCATCGTTGTCGTCTCACCAACTATTGTTACTACGACTACCACTACCACTTAGAGTTAAAGTAAAACAATTACATGGCGATTGCATTGCATACAATAAAGCGACAACCATATGGATCCTGCCAGTTGCCGATAACTTTGTTATAAAAACATGATCATCTCATATAAAAATTTATATCACATATTCCTTGACCATATCACATCACAGCAAGCCCTGCAAAAACAAGTTAGACGTCCTCTACTTTGTTGTTGCAAGTTTTACGTGGCTGCTACGGACTTCTAGCAAGAACAGTTCTTACCTATGCATCAAAACCACAACGTTTTTTCGTCAAGTGTGATGTTTTGACCTTCAACAAGGATCGGGCGTAGCCACACTCGATCAAGTAAAGTTGGAGAAACATACACCCGCCAGACACCTATGTGCATAAGCACATTGGTAGAACCAATCTCATGAACGTGGTCATGTAATGTCGGTCTGGGCCGCTTCATCCAACAATACCGCCGAATCAAAGTATGACATGCTAGTAAGCAGTATGACTATTATCGCACACAACTCTTTGTGTTCTACTCGTGCATATAACATCTACGCATAGACCTGGCTCTGATGCCACTGTTGGGGAACGCAGTAATTTCAAAAAAATTCCTACGATCACGCAAGATCTATCTAGGTGATGCATAGCAACGGGGGGAGGGGGAGTGTGTCCACGTACCCTCGTAGACCGAAAGAGGAAGCATTAGTTAATGTGGTTGATGTAGTCAAACGTCTTTGTGATCCAACCGATGATGTACCGAACGCACGGCACCTCCGCGATCTGCACACATTCAACTCAATGACGTCCCTCGATCTCTAGATCCAGCTGAGGTCGAGAGAGAGTTCCGCCAGCATGACGGCGTGGTGACGGTGATGATGAAGTTACCGGCGCAGGGCTTCGCCTAAGCACTACGACGATATGACCGAGGTGGAAAACTATGGAGGGGGGCACCACACATGGCTAAAAGATCAACTTGATCAACTTGTGTGTCTATGCGGTCCCCCTGGCCACGTATATAAAGGAGGGGAGGGACGAGGTGGCCGGCCCAAGGGGGGCGCGCCAGGTGTGGGGAATCCTACTAGGAATCCCTAGTCCAAGTAGGATTCCCCTCCTCTTTCCTATTCCTAGTAGGAGAAGGAGGGAAGGAGGAAGAGGGGAGAAGGAAGGAGGGGGGCGCCACCCCCTCCAAGTCCAATTTGGACCAGCCCATGGGGGGGCGCCGCCACCCCTTGAGGCCCTTCTCTCCTTTCCCGTATGGTCCATTAAGGTCCATTACTTCCCCCGGCGAATTCCTATAACTCTCCAGTACTCCGAAAAATACCCGAATCACTCGGAACCTTTCCGATGTCTGAATATAGCCTTCCAAAATATCGATCTTTACATCTCGACCATTTCGAGACTCCTCGTCACATCCGTGATCTCATCCAGGACTCCGAACAAACTTCGGTCATCAAATCACATAACTCATAGTACAAATCGTCATCGAACATTAAGCGTGTGGACCCTACGGGTTCGAGAACTATGTAGACATGACCGAGACACATCTCCAGTCAATAACCAATAGCGAAACCTGGATGCTCATATTGGTTCCTACATTTTCTATGAAGATCTTTATCGGTCAAACCGCATAACA
Source organism: Triticum aestivum (assembly GCF_018294505.1). Classification (NCBI taxonomy): domain Eukaryota; kingdom Viridiplantae; phylum Streptophyta; class Magnoliopsida; order Poales; family Poaceae; genus Triticum; species Triticum aestivum. The sequence goes on along the minus strand of NC_057810.1, from coordinate 614,983,425 downwards.
ACATACGTTGTTCCCTTTGTCATCGGTATGTTACTTGCCCGAGATTCGATCGTCAGTATCATTATAACTAGTTCAATCTCGTTACCGGAGAGTCTCTTTACTAGTTATGTAATACTTCATCCCACAACTAACTCATTAGTCACAATGCTTGCAAGGCTTATAGTGATGAGTATTACCGAGAGGGCCCAGAGATACCTCTCCGAAACACGGTGTGACAAATCCTAATCTCGATCTATGCCAACCCAACAAACACCTTCGGATACACCTGTAGAGCACGTTTATAATCACCCATTTACGTTGTGACGTTTGGTAGCACACAAAGTGTTCCTCCAGTATTCGGGAGTTGCATAATCTCATAGTCTGAGGAACATGTATAAGTCATGAAGAGAGCAGTAGCAATGAAACTATAACAATCATAATGCTAAGCTAACGGATGGGTCATGTCCATCACATCATTCTCCTAATGATGTGATCCTGTTCATCAAATGAGAACACATGTCTATGGTTAGGAAACATAACCATCTTTGATTAACGAGCTAGTCAAGTAGAGGCATACTAGGGACACTATGGTTTGTCTATGTATTCACACTGTACTAAGTTTCTGGTTAATACAATTCTAGCTTGAATAATAAACATTTATCATGAAATAAGGAAATAAATATTAACTTTATTATCGCCTCTAGGGCATATTTCATTCAAATTCTTTCTACAAAAGATCATGCTCTAACAAATATAAGTGAAGCAAAAGAGCATTCTGCGAACATCAGTTTTCTATGTGAAGAGAAACAGGCAATCCACACTTCAAATGATATAAGTGAAGCACATGAAGCATTCTATAAAGCCATACTCAAAAGATATAAGTGAAGTGCAATGAGCATTCTATAAATAAACCATGGACTTTCTCATACCAGCATGGTGCATAAAAGAAAAATGAAAACTAAAAGCAAAAGACGCTCCAAGATTTGCACATCTCACGGGAATGAAACAAAACCGAAAACATACCGATACTTGTTGAAGAAAGATGGGATGCCTTCCGGGGCATCCCCAAGCTTAGACGCTTGAGTCTCCTTGAATATTCACTTGGGGTGCCTTGGGCATCCCCAAGCTTGAGATCTTGCCTCTCCTCCATCTCCTCATATCAAGACCTCCTTGATCTTTGATCACTTCATCCACACAAAACTCAACAGAAAGCTCGGTAAGATCCGTTAGTATAATAAAGAAAATCACTACTATAAGTACTATTGCAAACCAATTCATATTTTGTTTTTGCATTTTAGCTACTATAATATAAATTTTCCATGGCTTATACCACAGATAGAATCGATAGTTTCATCAAAACAAGCAAAACAATGCATCAAAAACGGAATTTGTCTTAAACAGGACAGTTTGTAGTAATCTGAACACTACCATACTTCTGGTACTCCAAACATTCTAAGAAAATTAGGAAAAATAAAAATTTTGTATAGAAAGACAGTACAAAAGGTTTCAGGACCGTTTGACGTTCCAGTAAAAAATGTAAAATCGCGCACTACAGCCAAAGTTTCTGTTTTGCACCGCACAAACCAACAAGCAATCTACCCATCCTAAAGGCAAATCTTGGCACATTATTTTTATAATACAATGGAATTGTACAAGGGGATAACTATTTTTTTGAAATGTTTCTGTAATTTGAGATTCACAAAGTTTCCATGGGCATGAACAAAGTTCAAGGCTAGCTCCCACTTTCACAATGCTCGTCCCTCTCACTTTCACTTTTCTTTTGGTGAAGTTTTAAGTTTCCCCTCTATTTTTTTTGTTTTTAAATTTGATAAAAGCACTCAACAGAAATAAATAACTCTCTAAACTTCCGGGTTGTCTCCCTGGCAGCGCTTTCTTTAAAGCCATTAAGCTAGGCATAAAGTGCTCAAGTAATGGATCCACCCGGATCCCAAGGTATATCAAAGCCAATTTTAATTAACAATGATATGGTATTTAGTAGTGAGCACAACGCAACATATATCAAGAAATGACGAAGTCTAACTCTCTTCCTATGCATCGACATGTCATACAAGAACAATTCATGCACATCAAGTAAAGGCCAATACATAGCATAAGTAGTTTCTTGCAATTTTATCATGTTGGAAACATAGAGAGGTGCAGATGTAGTTCCTCTCTCATAGTAATTACAAGTAGGAGCAGCAAGCACATGCATATTACATTCATCAAAATTATCATGTGCAACAGTAAAAGGCTACCCATCAACATAATCCTTAATAAGAGCAAACTTTTCCAATATAGTGTAGTTTGGAGAATTCAAAACGATAATAGGACTATCATGTGTGGGTGCAATAGAACAATTTCATTCTTAACATAAGGAACTATAGCAAGTTCATCTCCATAAGCATAATTGATATTGGCATCTTGGCCACAAGCATAACAAGCATCAAGTTCATCAAAAAGGGATATTTCAAATGAATCAACAAGATCATAGCAATTATCATAGCATTCATCCTTCTGTAAGAACGAAGGGGCATTAAATAATGTATGAGTTGTAGGGTTACTCTCATTAGAAGGTAGGTATGGGTAGCTAATCCGTTCTTCATCCACTTGTTCTTCGCTCTCCCCACCATCTTTTTCATCCAATGAGCTCACAGTTTCATCAATTCCTTCTTCCATAGACTCCTACAAAATATTAGTCTCTTCTTGGACAGCGGAGACTTTCTCAACAAATGCATTAATATTGGAATTGAATTTATAATTATCATAGCAATATTTAAGGATGGAAAAAATTTGAGGCCTATAAACATCATCATCAAAAGCTTCAAACTTTTCAAACAAAGATTCAATTTCATAAGCACCCTTAAAATCAATTCTTCTATTCGTTCCACATCATAATAATCATATATACCTCTAGCATAAGAAGCCAAGGTTTCATTATAATTAAATTCACATGAAACAGGAAAGTGTGGAGCATTCATCGTAGAGCAACAAGTAAAATCATATCTCAAGCATAAATCTCGAGCATACCAATGCAACATATAAATTTGATCCCATAAAAGTTTCCCTTTTTGTGTCAAGCGATAATCCCTAAAGTATTCAAATTGATCCAATGTTACTCCCATTATATAGTTGAATGGGGTTTTCTCAAGATTATCAAAGTAGTGCATATTATCTTTTACATAACGAGCATCGAGGGTTTTAGGAGGTTCCCCATCTCCATGAGTAGCAAGTACAACTACTTTTTTTGGTGTTTCGTGTTCCATATCCATAATTAAGGATAGAGAACAACTTAGAATAGGAAATAAAAACTACTTAGTGATAAAGCAAAAAGGCACACACGAGAATATTCACCCCATGCTATTGCTCCCCGGCAACGATGCCAGAAAAAGGTCTTGATAACCCACAAGTATAGGGGATCACTTGTAGCCTCTTTAGATAAGTAAGAGTGTCGAACCCAACGAGGGCTAAAGGTAGAACAAATATTCCCTCAAGTTATATCGACCACCGATACAACTCTACGCATGCTTGATGTTTGCTTTGCCTAAAACAAGTATGAAACTATTTTGCGAGAATAAAACTACGAGTACTTTGTGAGAATAAAACTAAGAATAAATTGCAAGGTAATAAAAGTAGATAGCTTTTGCCAACAAGAAAGTCATTTGTCCCTAGGCAATCGATAACAAGTACCGGTAATCATTCTTGTAATTTTATATGAGGGAGAGGCATGAGCTAACATACTTTCTCTACTTGGATCATATGCACTTATGATTGGAACTCTAGCAAGAATCCGCAACTATTAAAGATCATTAAGGTCGTGAAACCCAACTATAGCATTAAGTATCAAGTCCTCTTTACTCCCATACGTCATACCCCACCTACTTGGGTTTAAGTTTCTGTCACTCTCGCAACCCACCGTAAGCGAACCATGAACATATTGCAACACCCTACAGCGGGAGCCCCTCACGTTTATGCAAGACGGAGGGCACCGTTGACAACACCATGAATAAAATATACAATCATACCAACCAAGATCACAATTAAACCATAGGACAAAGCGGATCTACTCAAACATCATAGGATAAACATAGATCATTGGGAAATAATATATGGAGTTGAGCACCATGTCTAAGTAGAGATTACATCGAGGAGAAGAGGTGTTACACCACTGCATAGAGGGGGAGAAAGTTGGTGTTGACGGTAGCAAGGTTGCTGATGTAGATCGCCCTCACAATCCTAGCCCCTACGGTGTTCCGGTGCCATCGGGAAAGAGCTCCCCTCCTTCTTCTTCTTCCTTCGCCTCCCCCCTAGATGGGAGGAGGGTTCCCCCTATAGTCCATGGCCTCCATGGCTGTGGAGGGGCGAGAGCCCCTTCGAGATTGGATCTGTCTCTCTGTTCTCTTCTGTTTCGCGCTCACCAGATCTGGCCGAAAACCGTTTCTTATATTCCCGGAGATCCGCAACTCTGATTACGCCGATCTTTTTACACAATTTTTTTCCTGTATGAGCTTCCTTGCACCCGAATAGAGCTCCAACTGACGTACAAGGAGGGCACGATACACTAGGGCGTGCCTAGGCCCTCTGGCGAGCCCTCCATTTGCGGTGATTCCAACTAGGGATGAAAACGGAGCGGAAACAGACAGAACTGAGTGCTATCATATTTGTTTTCATATTTTTTTGCAGAAGCGGAAACAAATACAGAAACCTTAGAAATGAAAACGGAAACAAATATTATCACTACAAAAAAAAGACACATCCGTGACATTTTGGGTCGAACGAATTTTTTTCTGTCATACTTATGACACTTCTATGACGATGATTGTGACAAAACCAGGTATCATCATAGGTGTGGTGGGCTCCTACTTCTATGACAAAAAGTCATGACAAAAAATGGGCTTTTCATCCTGGGCGGGCCGGAGACGCAGCTACATGACATTCTTTGGGCCGTCCATGACGGCAAAAATTGTGGTAGAAGTGAGGGCGAGGAAACTTTCGGGGAGTTCCCGGTTACGGTGGGTGCTCGGAGGCCGAGCGATGCGCGTTTCTCTCGTACACGTACGCGCGTGGGTGCGAGGCGTTGGGATCTAACTGAACTCGAGCGAGTCGTCGCCTAACTGAACCCGAGCGAGTGCACTGCAGGCTACGCGTTACTGAACCCGAGCGATCGAGCGATTTCTTTGCTACTGCTGCTAAATGAAGCCGATCGATGCTGCCTCTGGATGAACAGTGAGCATTGCTGGGGGGTTGGATGAACAGTTCCTGGTGGGGGTTGGATGAATAGGACCCCGTGGTGTTGCCGCTGGATGAACAGGACCCTGATCGATCGAGCCTGTTGGGCGTGGATGAACAGGACCCCGTGGAGGGCAGGATGAACAAGACCCCGTGGAGGGCTGGTTGAACAGTAGTCGGTGGAGGGCTGGTTGAACAGTAGCCTATGGAGGGGTGGTTGAATAGGAGCCCGAGGAGAGGGCTGGTTGAACAGTAGCCTGTGGAGGGGTGGTTGAATAGGAGCCCGAGGAGAGGGCTGATTGAACAGTAACCGGTGGAGTAGCACGCGGTGGAGGTTGGATGAACAGGAGCCCGTGGATGAACAGTCACAGGTGGAGGCTGGAGGAGGTCGACGGTGGATGAACAGTAGCCCATGGAGGCTGGAGGAGGTCGACGGTGGAGATGAACAATATCCCGTGTAGTCCCGTTTTGCGGCACACCCCACCCCTCCTGATGAACAGGACCCCCATTTCGATCGTAGCGCTCAAACACAAGTCCGTTTCCTCTGTTTTGCGGTATGCCACACCCCTACCGATCAACAGGACCCAGTTTCGACCATAGGAGGTCCAACAGAAGTTCGTTCCCTCCGTTTTGCGGTACACCAGACCCCTCCCGATGAACAGGATCCCCTTTCGACCGTGGCCGATTGAACACAAGGCCGTTTCCTCTGTTCTGTGTATGCCAGGCCTCGTTTTCATCGACTGTTCCGTCCAAGCCGGTTGGCTCCCACTCGTTCTGTTGCCTCCCAATGAACACTACGCATTCCATTGCCTCCCCATGAACACGACGATGACGCAGTTTCTCTATTCCGACCCAGCCATGTACACGAGCCCTGGCCGTATGTATGTGCGAGTAGGCGTTCGAGACTACACCCGTATGTACATATGTGGCTGTATTTTCTTTCTTGCACCCTGGCCGCTATACATACGTGTACATGCTACGTACGCGCCTATACTACGACACATGTGCGCCTCTACATCGACCAGTATGTACATACACGTTCGCCACCAGAATGACAACGCTACGTACGCTTCGACCAGGTGGGTCCCGACTGTCAGGCACTTACTTGCATGCAAAGATGTAGCTGGTGGGTCCCAGCAGTCAGGGGGCGAATCATTTTTTTACCCGTAATATGGACGCACTTCCTTGCATGTGAAGATGTAGCTGGTAGGTCCCAATAGTCAGGGGAGAAATGTTTTTTTCACGAAATACGGTGGCCCGTCCGGTGGGTCCCTACTGTCACGTGGAGGAATCATTATTTTCCGTGTAATAAGAAGGCACTTCCTTGCTGCGGCCGTGGACCCATCTGTCAACCTCTCCACGTACGGTGCTCTTCTGGTGGATGTCGTTCCTTGACCATGTTGACCACGCCGCTCCGAGAGCACCATGGCGATGGACGATGGCAAGGCCTAGGAAGGGGACGACGCGTTGTCGAGGAAGACGCGGTAGAGGATGCCCACGCGGAGAGGAGTACGAGAGTTCACTGGTTCGGCTTCGGTGTGAGGCTACCGTTGCTGCAGAATAATAGGGGGTGTGGGTGAGTGGAGGGATGGACTGGCCAGCGGTGGGAGTAGTAGGGGGTGGTGAGGCCTCTGCGGCAGCACAACCATCCATGGGAGGCAGGAGCAGGCGGCACGACCGGCACTGCTTTGGGCGGCTGGAGCAAGAAGACTAGAGGTTGAAGAAGCCTACGGCCGTTGGATGGACATTGTGCGGTCATTGGAGCTAGAATCATTCATATTGACTAAGTTGACAAAGCCTTTCGTCCCCGTCAACTTAGTAGGCCCACAAGTCAGCATTCCACTATGCTGGGTCCCAGCTAGCAGGGGGAGTATTCATTTTTTTTATGTAATAAGGAGGCACTTCCTTGCATGTGAAGATATAGCTGGGGGAACGTTTTTTTCTTGAAATACAGAGGCCTTTCCGGTGGGTCCCAGATGTCAGCTAGAGGAATCATTATTTTACACGTAATAAGGAGGCATTTCCTTGTGTGCGGCCATGGACCCAGCTGTCGGCCTCTCCACATACAGTACTCTTCCGATGGAAGTCGTTCCTTGACCATGTTGACCATGCCGCGTTCCGTTGCATGCATGCGTCCATGGGCGTGGTGCGTCCCCACTGTCAGCCTCTCATGTATAGTCATCTTCCAATGACTCTCGGTTGTTGACCACGTTGACCACACCGTGCCGAGCGCACCAAGGCCAGTGGACGACAGCGAGGCCCCAGACTGGAATGACCCGGATATGGGGAAGACGCGGCAATGGAGTCAGGGATGGAGAGGAGTGGGAAACTTGACTGGTTCTGGTGCACGGCAGCATAGCCGCGGTGCCGCCCACGGGAGACAGGAGCAAGAATAGAGGTTGAAGAAGGAGCACAGCTATTGGATTAACATCCAATGGTCCAGCTGCTAGAATCATTTGTTGATTAAGTTGACAAAAGCCCTGTACACGTCCTCTTAGTAGGCCCACAAGTCAGCTACCAAATCTGACGGGTCCCAGCTGTCAATGGGAGGAATAATTTCTTTCGCATAACAAGGAGGCACTTCCTTCCATGCGAAGATACAGCCGGTGGGTCTCAGCTGTCACGGGGAGGAAACATTTTTTTCAGCTTAATAAGGAGGAACTTTCCTTGCGTGCGACCATGGACCTCGTGGGTCCCAGCCGTCAGGCTCTCCATGTACAGTCCTCTTCCGATGACTCTTGTTTGTTGACGACACCGCACCGAGCGCAGCGAGGCGGTGGATGACGACGAGGCCTCGGACGGGAACGACTCGGAGATGGGAAGACGCGACAGTAGAGTCGCAGATTGAGAGGAGGAGAAAGGTTATAATTGGTTCTAGTGCGGCGTGGGGCTGCAGTCGGTGGAGAATAACACGAGTTGTGGAGGTGTGGAGGGATAGCCTGCCGACAGTGAGGTAGCGCTTCACAGTGATGCATGCTAAGCAGAGCCTCCAGCCGCCGGAGGCCGGACCAGGCGGTCCCAGCGTGCTGGAGGAAGAAGACAAGAGATTGAAGGTGCATGTCGGCCGTTGGATATAAATCCAATGGATGTGGATGTCATAATCATTTGTGACCAAGTTGAAAACGCCATGCGTAGGCTTCAACCTATTGGCCCACATGTCAGCCTGCAAAAATGTGGCATATATTAAACCCATGTTTTCTAGAATGTACAGTCCATTTGCTGGGCTGGGTGAACAAATAATTTCGCGTCAATGCGGCCCATTTATATTTTCTAAGAAATCCCAGCCCATTTGCACTTCCTTGAAATACACTAATTAGCTGGGCTCTTTCTGTATATAATGTTCTGTTAGAAGGTGCAATTAATATCAAAAAATAAATCGGAGAGGCACATTTTTTATATATAAAATTAACAAATTAGCGAGTTATTGCACAAAATAAAAATAAGCACGTTATTATTACATTGGTCCATAAAATCTTCACAAGCTTTTGTACGCAATCACCACAGTTTTCCTTGCCCGTGAGTCAAAAACAACCAGGATTTTCCTTGCCAACTTCTGTTAAACATTTACTTTTATAAGTTAATATCATGTGGGATGTATTTATAATGTATATATAAGTCTCTATAAAATATACGATAATAGTAATAATATAAATATATATAATGTGCTTAGAAGGGAAAACATAAATTGGACACAACATTATTATTCTTATATATAGATAAATAGAATAGAGACTTGTGTTTTATTAAAAAAAATACATTGGGCTACCGATCTTTAAGAAAAAGCCCGTAGGCCGGTATGCACCTAAAAAATAAGTTGAAACAATTGTCTCCATATGTCGTGGGCTACGCATGTTAAAATACAAAATCTAGGCCTAGCTGATACTTGTTCGCCCTTTGGAAAAATGATACCAGCTAGATCCCCGAGTGAACTGGATTAAAGAGGGGGCCGGTGGCACGACTGAAGAAGCACATCAGGAATGATTTTTTTTCTTTAGTGGATGGCTCTCGATGGCGTTTTTTTACTTGCCTCTGCACCATACAACTTGTATTTTTAGCCTCCCAGTCCGTGGTGGACCAGTAGCTCATTTGCTAGGCAGTCCATTTTTTACTTGCCTCTGCACCATACAACTTGCAATTCTTCTCGGGAATAAGGTATGTCGTTGACACCCACACGTCACATATCCCACAGTAGGCATACTAACGAGTTCACACACAAGTACAACAGAAAAGGTAAACATTCATATCAAACTCTGGTTCACAGGACACATTCATATTCATAGCCAACATTCACAATCAACAACTCAAAAGATTCATATATACACTAGTTCAACATGTCTATGCATCCAAATGATTGATAGATCACAGGACAATATTCATAGATAATTCACAAAAAGATTCAGATATACACATGTTCGGTATGTTTATGCATCCAAATGATTGATATCACAGCCAATATGATCCATGGACGAACTTTAATCACCTAGGGTACAGACTGGTAAATGGTGTTCATCGAAGGTACTTCTTGCTAAAATTAATGTGTGTACGAGTAAACTTTCAAGTACATAAGAGGCAGCACAGACAATCTGAACTTTGCTTGTAGGTTTATTCTCAAACTAGTCGACCCGTTGCACCAAATGGCACAGAGGCACGCTAAATCCATGCGCGCGATGAAAACATATCCATGGTTTAATCCCCTTTAAAAGGAAGCCTGCTGGATTGTTTTCTATAATGAGATCTATATACACATTTTAAATTGATAGCACAGAGTCCATTTAAAAGAAAATAGACACACACACTGCATGTGTTAAAAAATTGCTAAAGAAATATATGCATTAGTGCTAAAAAATATATGCATATCTAATATCATGTAGGAACATATTAAGGAGGTCTTTTTTTAGGAGCGGTATTTCTACTAACCTGTTGCGCCAAATGGCGCAGAGTCCCATTTGAAACCATGTGAGCATTGAAAATATTTGTATTCTTTAGAAATTTTATGTTTAAGCATATGCAAAGACCATGGCTATATTTTTTGAAAATATTTGACTTAGTAGAAGTAGGGTTTAGCAACTAATAATTCATACCCTTTAACATGTAAAATGAAGGATAATTTATCTTTGAAAATATATACTTGAGCTTGCATATTTTGTTATTTTATTCAGGTAACATAGAGCCATGTTAGTTGCGATGAATTCTTCACCATTGTGTCTTCTTCCTTGGTAGAATAGTTGTAAACTAAAGTAGTTGTGAAACAAAAGATATGCTCAAAACAAAAGGTGGTGCCACATGGAGAAAATCAGCAAGAATGAGGAACACACAGTACAAAGGGCAGCACCACTCAAGAATCTATATGAATCCATCATGGTACATTTCCCAGAAGCTGCAGCCAAATCATCCTAAGAACTTCAACTGAGTTGAAACCAATCAAACATCCCAAGATCTTTCAGCAACTCATAAAGAAAAAAAATAGTAAGACACATGGCTTGTATACACATGCCTTTCAAAAGAATTCTTGGAACGCCTCTTCTCACATGATTTTGCAATGGTAAAGCCCAGGAATCTTTGGTAAAAATTGTTGAGGACCAAACAATACAGCCGCTCCCGATGACCGCATACGTCAACCAGGCCCTCCCAGTGACATCCGTATATAGGAACATTTGTGTAGTCAGATAATGAAGAGGTTGGCAAATGATAGATGAAAAAGAAAAGGGCATAACCAAATGAATTACTTACTAAGCCAGACAAAACAAATAGTAGTCTGTAACACCAGTACATAGAGTACTGGAAAATCAGCTTGGCAAACTGTTCAACAAAACATATGGCAGCCTATAACACCGGTACATAGAGCAACAGAACATCAATTTGGCAGCAATGTTGGATGATGCATGAACAAGGAGAACATGGCAATACTATATGTACGTGCATAGCCTAGATAGGTCTCCAAACAAGGGGAGCATGAAAATAATACATAGGTACCTACGAATAGGCTTATAAAAGAAGTGAATTTCACGATCTGATAGATAATCTGAGCATACTTTGAACCTGGTAGTGAACACTACCTGGGCAGCAAGCAAAGAAAAAATAGATGGAAATCACTTTGCAAATCCAGAGTGAAAAAGAAAAGCATAAATCAATAGCTGCCTAGAGATTTCTTCTATATCCCTTGCTCTCTTTTGCAATCGATAGTTGGAATGGCAAATAAAATGAGTGTTAGGTACTAATGCAACCTGACAGAAGCTCACTCTCAAAAGGAACATTCCTAAGAACACCCACCTTCCACAAAAGAAATTGGCAAAATAAGCAGTACCCCCAATATTGTAAGAGCATACTTCTTGCTTGATGATCTAACTAAAGTACAGTATACTAAGCATGCTATATTTTGCAACTTAGCGAGTGATACACAGAACTTGGCAGATCATTAGGACATAAGCATCAAAATATTGGAGGAGCAAGCAGATAAATCTACTCAAGAAATTGCTTCCCATGCAACATGTCTGTATCGATCTGCTCTACCGCACCATTGTAATTGATCCAAATCGGCATCTAATTCACGTATGCTTTAGAAGCAAACAAGGGGAAAGTGCTTAGGAAAAAATTCTGTACCTTCGGCCAAAATACCCCCACACGAGAAATAGTCTTCAACTTGTATGCAAATATAATCAGTTTGATATGAACTGAAACAAGAAACAAAAACATAAATCAAGAGAAGTTAAGAAGTGAACGCCATACCATGCAGAACCACCACCAAGTTTGATCACAAGTCAAGCCTACTAAACCAGTTGTCGCAAAAGGAAAAAAGAGAATGCAATTCCTCGAGTAAGTGAGGAAGGAAAGAATCAGATGGAGAGCAACAGTATTATCTTTTAGGGGAGGAAAAGGCATAGGCAACAAAGAATATTTGTGTTAGTTCAGATTTTAGAATGTACACTTTGTTGTCCTATAGATTCCAAGTTCTTGTAACCAGCGCAAAATATTGATAGCAATCAAGCCATGCCCTCTTGATTTGAGATTTTCAAGCAAACAAAGGCCAGAACCAAAGCTGCCAAATTAGGGATAGAGAAGAAAAGAAGAAAGAGATAAAATTATACCTTTAATCAAATCATTTAAGGAGCTTCTGGACCAGCCATTTGTACCTCCTGCTCTATAGCTAAAACATAAATTCTCAAAATGAAGGGAAAAAATACACTGCCACACATGCACACTACCATTATTCAGAATGTCCACCAATCATTCAAAACCAATTAACCATGGTTGCACAAACAATAATGAAATATTTCAGCAAAAGTTCTCCATTATTCGGTCCTATTATCTTGCAATCAGAACCAAATAAGTTTGGTTGCACAAACAAATAAAGAAATAGTTTAACCGAAGTTCTCCTTTAGTCCGTCCTATTATCTAATTTCCTAAAACTGCAGAATATATTAATACACTCATAACATCAAAATGCAAGTTCCGTTCAACAAAATCTTCTGATAGATTCTTCATCTACCCTTCTTTATCAAATCTGCAAACACGGTGTCAAGCTAAAAACATATGCTATGAAATCAAAGTCATAGACACAAGAGTAAAGAGGTAAAGAGAAAGGAGTACTTAACAGAGATTTATCATGGGCTGACTCTTGCTACTGCAGTATGATTCTTTGGCCCGAGTGTTGTGGCTTTCTCATCTCATATTGTACGTCCACACTGCATATAGTTCAATGGATAGGAACTGTATAAAAAGATGTCTAGTTGGAAACTGCATATAGTTCAATGGATAGGAACTGTAAGACGAAGGTATCTAATCCAAGATTTACTCCATCCTCTGGAAACAAAAATGGGGATTGCTTTGAGGTATATTTTGTAGCACGAAAGAAACAATATCTTCCATTATCATTTGAACATGCACATGCCCTCACTCTAGTTTACTTTATTAAAACCAAAGCAATACAAGGTGCTATGTGAACTACCACAATCAATATCCATTACATCGGAATTGGAAAGTAAAAAAGGATAAAAAGTTCTTCTAAAAAAAGGATCAAACAAGAACATAGTCATGAATAAAGCATTGAGGAATCACTAGAACAATTTCATGCAAGAAGAAAGAACTTACCCAACTACGGTTGCTTGCTATAAGCCAATAATCCCTGCAAATTGAATATGGAGATGCATAAATAGCAAGATCAGGAGGAGATTATTAAGAGAGAGAGGTCAGGAGCAGAGGGGAAGTTCACCTTGGTATCGTGTCGCTCCCCAAAATCTGCGTGTGGTTGCGTGTCCCCGCCGCCGCACACATACTGCTATGCAGAGACACCTTGCATCGGTGCAGATCCTGCGCACAGCGCACCTCCTTGAGCTGCGCGATGTGCTCGTTGCTACCCTCCAGCACGGAGCTCTCATACGCATCGTCATTGTTGGTTGTGTCGGTGCCAGGGTGCCTACTATACGGAGAGGCTCTATACTAGCTGGGCTGCTTCGGGGCCTTGCGGTGCGCATTGTCACCGGCGTGCTCCAAGGCATACCTCCTGTGCGCCAAGCAGGCGCGTTCCGAGCCGTTGGACACGCCAGCCTGAAACGCCTATGGTGAGGCCGCGCCCATTTTACCGGACTTCGCGCATTGTGCGTGTTGCCGTAGCCGCTGACGCCATCAGCTCGTGGTCGCCTGTCCCCGATTCCGCAAACATGCTGCTACACGGAGCAAGATGGATGCAGAGGCGGTGGCGGCGCTCATGATGCGGCGGAGGCAAGCCGATCCGCCTCCCTGGGTGGCATCCGTGCCTCTCCTCCTTCAGCTAACGACACCCGATTTAGCTCCTCCTCCCGCGGCTTCCTCGCGACGAGGGTTCTCATCCTCCCGTGACTTCCTCGTGAACTGGGGTGGATAAGGACCTCGGGAGGCGGTGGATCTCGTTGAAAGAGGCAGCAGAGCTCCTGGGGCTGCGAGGGGAAGGGAGAACCATAGGAGGAAGGTGGCGCGGCGGCTGTGTCGACGAGGAAGGGAGGAGCGAGGAGGAGAGAAAGGGTTGCCGCTCCTACTGCTGTAGACGAGACGCGGCATGGGGCATGGCGCATGAGTCCGGCAGAGCACGACGCAGGAGTCAGCTGCACAACTATCTCCAACACCACGACGGGACGACCCAACAAGAGTGCAGCTGACGCACGGGACCAGGAGCAGCACCGGCCCACCCATCATCACGACAGACCAAAGGCGGGTGCAGAAGCCGGGTGGACACGCATTGGCTGACCCCTCCGACGCGCTATCCACAATGCATGACGCGCGAATCGTGTGGGGAACGACGCTCCAAAAAGTGGTTGACCTAAGAAAATTAACCCAGATCATGAGACACGCAGCTCTGGGCGGGACCAACATAGCACCCGCCCACCCGTCATCGGTACAGTACATGGGCGGGTGCGGAAATCGGGTGTATAGGCGCATGCCAACCCCTCGCGGCATCCCCACGATGCAAGACCAGGTCTGCGCGCGACGCGACACGCGACATAGCAGGAGTGGCTCACGCGAGAGAATTTAACCTAGCCAATTGAAGGCCTACTCGAGCCCACCAGTCATCGTCGCCCATGAAGCAACCCTGGGTCAAAACAGACTGTAAAAATCAAACGGCTGGCAGAATAGCGTTGACTCGACCAAGCCCAATCGAAGGGTCAAAACGGCACGAAATCGAGGGAGCACTTGAGATGGTGGGTCGCCTAGCATCCTTATATGTTAGAATAGTGGCCTCGTGTCGAGGGAGGTTTGAGCAACTTGGCCACTACTTTCATCCAACTAGTTTACTGGCTCATCTTGGTCCTGTAGCTCGCCAAAATTCTACATTGCAGACAAGAAAGGAGGCGGTTGAGAAAATGAACCACCCAATTTTTTTGTGTAGTTCAACTAAAATGAAGCATCCCTGGCGTGCAGACTGATTAAGTGCCAAATGAATATACGCGTCAACCAACTTGTCTGGAATCTTTACACTCCATGCCATACAGTTCGCTACCATATCTGCCGATAACCAAAAGGCACAAGTTGGGACCAAAGACTGGACTGTGTTTTTCTGGGCTATGTGCCAAGCAATATTTTTGGCGTTCACTCTCCTAATACTTGGAGTTTGACAATTGGTTGACACCGGTTGATACTCGAATGAATATAGGCACTTCTTGTCAACATCGATAATTGTCTGAGTGAACTTTGGAGTACATAGCAGTAGCATAAGTATATGTCCATCTCATCTTTTTGTGCAGTTCTACTGAAATCACCCAATGCAATGATTTGCCTGCAAGTTCAGGCTCCAAGTTACTCCTTTATAAAATCGGCAAATAGTAGCACAATACCAAATTACCAATACATGACAAGCACAATAATTAGGACAAAGACCAGTACCAACCTATGTGAGGTAGCATATCAATTACTATTTCCTTTGACTGGAAGCCGAGATAAGCGAAGCGACTGACAGCAAAGGAAGAAAGCAGGCCCAGATTAGCGACTGACAGGAAAGGACGGAAGCTGTCGAGGCAATGAAGCACCCAAAGTTTTTGTGCAGTTCCACCAAAATCGAGCATCCCCGTTGACACATATATTGAGAGAGTGAGATTACTGTAATAGTGGGACTAGTTGATGAAACATACACTAACAAATAGAAGCACCCTCATTATCTTAATGGGTAAAGTTAGCAACATAGTAGTCTTGTTTAAAGAGAGGTATTAGTTTTTTTAATCAGTGCCAATTAGCTCAACACTCAAAGCATTGCCATGTATCATAGGTTGAAAAACTTTAATGTGCAAAGATAAAGGAGTTTCTCATGACAGTAGCACGATACAAATAGAGATGACAGCAAACTAATATGGATGAAGGCCTTAGGCCTGTACTAACCTGAGGAAAAAAGCTTATTCATGTAGTCCCATAAGAGATGATAAAGCACTCACTGGAATCACTCAATAGTATATATTTTTGTGCACTTCAAATGTATGGTTGAAATCACTCTTGTTTACCAGTGCCGAGATTATATTGAAAGATTATCAAGAACTTCCAACAGAGTTAAAGCACTGGCTAGGATACAGTTCATTGTATTGTCTTGTGTAGTTCCACTAAAATGTATGAATGGTACAACATGATCCTTGTTTGCACAAGTAGGAACAAGGTGAAACCTTCATTAGCTTAGTGAGAAAGGATAGAAAGACATTAGCATATTACTCTAACAGTAGCATCAAACTCATGATGGACAATACGCAAAACATTGCCTCATTGAACCAATGGCAATAAATTGACATGCAAAACAATAGCACTATTATGTCATGACTCTAATAATATTCCCTCCCTACTCCACCACATGATTCACCTCCATAGGCAAACATACACAGGTACATGATTCAACATAGGGTGCTACTAAAGATTTGTGTAACTCTCACAGGAAAATTAGGCAGCAATAAATTAGGAGTACTTAAGTACTCCTAATTAATTAAGAGAGACAAGAGAAGTGGAAGGGCTCCCTGGAGGATCTTCTCACATGTAAGGTAGTCATTGCCGGAGCCCTTGAATGGCCTCGATTGAGGCATATGGCTTCAGCAAGATCACCTTGGCACTCTTTATTCTTCTTCTTCCTCTTCATGCTCTGTTTCTCTTTCTCCTCACCAGTTGGTGAAATCAAGTACATGATTGGCCTTCTATTTCAGAATTGGTTTTTTCAGTGAGGGAGTACAAGTGTACTAGTAAAAAATAGCATTAGTTTCTCATGGCAGTCGCAAAATAGAGATGAACACATGCATTACATATCATTCTTACCTAAAGGAAGGCTATGGTGCCAATACGGATGATGAGGATTGGAATACATATCTCCCTTTGTGCAGTTCCACCGAAATGAACCCACTGTTCCATTCTGACATTCCAGTTAAGTAGCACAAAAGTCACTTCTTTTAAGAAGTGTTTTGTGCAGTGCACCAAAAGGTCACAACAGCAACCAGGTGAAATGGATATCTCTGTTTGCACAAAAAGCTACAGAGGAAATAGTCAGAGTCTCAAACAATTACAGGCAAAAACATTTGGCTAAACTTGTCATGGCTTATAACAGTGCCATGGCTTCATTTTACCAGGGGCATTAGATTAAGAACCGCTAAATATTTCGTGTAAGGGCATGGGACAGTGGCTGCACCAGCAGTCCAATACCATGTACCTAAACAGGGGCATAAAGTGGTGATTCATAGTTTGTTGCCCCGAGAAACAAACATCCAAGAAACATATCTGGGTTGGTCCCATTTTTGTTCACTCTAGCCACCTACTCCTATGTGTGGACAGCAAATCTAGTCCTGGTCATACCACTGTGTACAGCGTTACCCCTATATTCCCCTTTTTGACCAAGAGACTGGTTGGATGACCAGTATGTACTAATTTCACCCCCTTTCCTTCCTGTTTGTACCAAGTCCGATGTACATACTAAATTCCCCCACCCCCACTTTATTTCTTGTTTGAACCAAGTACAAGATTCGACTCCATGAAGTAGCTTTACCTCTAACAATAGAAAAAAAAATAGGTGACGTTGGACCATCCGATCGAGAGGGGCTAAGAGGTAGAAAATGATGCGCATGCAACAACGCAGCAAGCTGGGGAAGTAGAGCTAAGGCGGTTTCAAAGGAAGATATACCTGAAGGTCGTCGGGATATGGATAGGTGGGTGACGGGAGGCCAGATCCGCCCACACTAGGGCAACGATGAAGGGATCGGAGGACCTCCCGCGCCGGCGCTCGGCCAGAGATAACGGTGCGACCGACAGTGGGTCTCCTCCCTCGCTGTCGACGACGGCCTAAATGCTGCCCCTCCTCCCCTTCACCGGTGGAGGGGGATACGTCCGGATCTATAACCAGCGGTGAGGATAGAAAGACAGTGTTTTTTGAAGGGAGAAAGACAGTGTTACCACCGCTATGTTGTTTAGATCTGGAGAGGATGAGAGTGTGTGAATAGAGCAACCCTAGCAAGCAAGCGCGGAGGCTCCGGCCTATATATATGTAGTGGGCTAGTTTTCCTTTTTCACTCCATCAAAACAATCGTTTAAAATTGTGTACTACTACATCCAGGTTGTCGTTTTTTAGTTGTTGATTGTTTTTTGAGATAGCTACATGCTTATTCCAAGTGGTGTTACGGTGTGCGAGGTCGCACTTTGTATCATTCAAGTCCGGTACAAGTCCCTCCATTAAATGAACAACCACCCCTAGTAAAAATTGTGAACAAGCCCACGGCTAAAATTATAGGAAATGTGGGTTGCCCCAACATGTATTATTATTTATATTTTTTACTCCCTCCGTTCCTAAATATAAGTCTTTTCTTATTAGCCACACCTAAGACAAGAATTTTTTATTAGCAGTGAACCCCACATGTCATAGACACAAAATGTGTGGCAAGATTCCCTTAGGCAATCCAAAGTGTGTCTAACAATTTGAGCAACTCAAGTTAGGCAAGTGTGGTAAACATAGTCACAATCCAAACAGCCCCGTAATTTTTTGTGACATGCATGAACATTTAGTAAGTTAAATTTATAGTCAAAATTTGGCAAGGTGCATCAAATCAACACATGCAAGTATCAAAAGGAAAGTCATGTCATGCATGCATGCATTGTAATCCCTCTGTTTCCAAATATAAGTCTTTTTAGAGATTGCAACAAGTGACTACTGAATAGAAGCAAAATGAGTGAATCTACACCCTAAAATATGTCTACATACATCTGTATGTTGTAGTCCATCTGAAATGTCTAAAAAGACTTATATCGAGTGTAGTGCTTTGATGTGTTGCATAATTAATGCATCGGTAAACGCAAATTATTGAAATATATAGAGTGCAGTGCTTTGATGTGTCGCATCAACTCGTACAAGACCGAGAAGTTTGACTACTACAACGCCCTCTCCCTCGCGGACAGAGCTCCGGTGCCTTATTTGCACCTGCCTTTGGCTGCATGACAGGTGGGCAACCCACCTGTTGGGCTCGCCTGTCATAGACACAAAGGCAGGAGCGGTAAGTCAATGAAGTTGCGTACCTCCCTCACGCATGAGCGTGGTGGCTGGCTGGACTAGTAGAAGCTTTTGCTACACGCTATCCCTCCCACATGAGGTGGACGGACATGCAACAGTGGATTTGATACTGTATAAGTAGTAGTAACATCACTGTTCATCTTCTCGAAGAGGCGAAGAGCCAAGCGCAACCTGAACGTGGCAGTTGCGAACGCTCGCGTGGCAGTCTTTGTGTAGGGGTGGGGCGTGGTGCGGTGCCTTGGAGCACGCATATAGCCAGGCTCTTGCATGATACAAAATTGCTATTTGAGCCTACTATTGTAGTACTAGTACTTGCTAGTGTTGCCCTGTAAACCGGAAAGGAGTATTTGCCTTTCTAGAGATTTCAACAAGTGACTAGACTACATCGCATGCAATACTCCCTCTCTTCTGGTTTATAGGGCTCAAATCTCAAATATCATCAACCAAGGCATTTTTTGATTGGAGGAATGTATCTCCTACTTTACAAAACTACCCTAATTAAACTCATGCATTAGTTACATAGTTCTCTCATTTTCCTCTCCGCCTTGGTCGCGGTGCACAATATTGAGCACTCCTATATGACTAGTCGCTCTATCTACATGCGGGACATCAAAGCATCCGGGCCCGCGTGCCATCCACCAAATCACAGTGAGGTGCTACAGTCGAGACTCACTGGTCACCTCGGTGTGGCCGTCATGACCCGTCATATCACAAAACCCACACCTTCGCCGGTAGTGGTAAAGTGGCCTCAAAGTTGGACTGGACGAAGCAACCATCATTTCACTAGAACGCTCATTGAATCCCTTTCTCCCCTTTCTTGAAGAAAACCTCACTCCAGGCTACTCACTTCTGCCATTTTTCTTCTGTACCAACGAAGGAAAGGTGGGCGAATCACATTATATTACTATATTTTCATTCCAAGAATCTTCTTTTTGCGAAGCACCGACCGATTCTCACAGCCTATTCTTTTCCCATTTTCATTGTGATTGTGGTTTCCTTTCGATTGATTTTTGTTTGTCAGTTCATTGATGGATCCTGGAGCACTAGGAAAATAGTTGCCGGCGGACAACCCACTGGAGATAGCGATCTCCGGGAAGTGAGCACCGACCAACGAGTTGACCATGTTGGCGGGCCAACCCATGGAGACGAAGAACTCCAAGAAACAAGCACTGGCCAAAGAGTTGACAATGTTGGCAGACAAACTCCTCAAAGAAAGTTGTAAGAACAGCAAGGGCCCCACCGTGCCTACCCTAGAAACTCTAATGGCCACCTATGCGAGGCTCAAGGCCGAGTTTGAGGAGATAGTCGCTGTTGAGAAGCAGTATTCCCCTGGCAAGGTGATGGCCCCCATCGAGCACGAGGAGATGGCCCCTAGAGGGATGGGATCCCCCAGTGATCTGCACAAGGTAAAAAATAATGGCTTACCATAGTTGTGGTTTTTGATTATTTTCAATGTGCTTGCTAATATGTTAGAGTTGTGCAGGTATTGGTGGACGTCCTTGATGATTCCGATGTCGTAGCCCGTCCTGTGGACAACGCCCTAGAGATCGTTTTGATGTCGTGGTCCGTCCTGTTAACATTGCCCCGGAGATCGATTTCGATGCCGCTGTCCATCCTGTGGACATCGCCCCAGAGATCGATTCCGATGTCGCGGTCAGTCCTATGGACATCGCCCCAGAGATCGATTCCCATGCCGCTGTCCGTGCTATGGTCATTGCCCGAGAGATCGATGACAAGAAATAGTTGGTCACGCTAATCCTTCGGGGTAGTTTGCATTGCCTTGTGTTTAATTACCAGAACGATGCGTGTTATCAAACCATCTTAGGGCTAGTGCACTGTCTTGTGTGGGTGGTACTTGCTACTTTTGTTTGATAGTGAATCATGCAAACCCTCTCCGAGTTATGGAAACAGATGTATCCTCACCAGCTTTTGATGTAATATATGGCATGCTTAGATGTAAGTTTGAACTGTTTATCATATCAGCAGGGCTTGTTTGATGATTCTTGGTTTTAGTAGGCTAGCTACTGTGCGAGATATAGTACTTGCAAAACACTCACAGAAGAGAAACATTGGGGCTGATGAGCTCGTGGTACCCTTATACTTATCCATCATCGATCGGCCAATAGCCCAAGCTCCTATAATTGTAGGCTTAGTCGACACATATACATTCAGGCCTCATTTGGTTCATAGGGTAGGAAAATCGTAGCAAAAGTACAGAGACGTACAACACAAAATCATAGCAGTACAGAAATGTACTCCCTCCATTCCAAAATAGACGACCTAGGCGGGCTAGTTTGGCCTAGTGGGTTTCAGTTATACGACATGGTACAGTGATGTCCAGTCTTCAGCGGGTACAGTAAGTTTTCTTGAAGAAGCGGGATTCAATGAAGTCATGATGGTTCCTTCGTCCGACCAACTTACAGTGGGAAAGGTTGGGCCTGCGATACGACCAGGGTAGACCAGGATAATTTTGTGCATGGCAGGTGGACCAGGATGGTGGACGTTCCACATGTCGGCGAATGAAAGTATTCTTTCCGATATAAAGGACGAGCAATGAGTATTCATTGTTTATTTTTGATGAAAGCTATTGTCTCCACTGTTACGACGGAGGAGTGTGAAACACGGCAGCCCAGTGAACTTGGCATGTGCGACCACTCCCTCCTTCCTCATGTAATACTACCATACTGTTGACTATAAGGTTGGCTATAAGGTTACAACTTTTTCTCACTTTCTCTCTATCGATTTCCTCTCAAATGTTTTTTACCTTTCTTTTTTTAGACACAATTGTTTTTTATGCCTCTTTTTTTAGAATTAGTTTTTTATACCTAGGAGCACATGTAGCACTACAAAAAAAATACACTTCCGTGATGATACGTGTTTGTCACAGTAGGTCGCGTTTTTTGTCATGCATGTACATCCATGACAAATTTATGACAGAATCAAGATAGTCATACCTGTGTTGTCGTATAAGTGTTCCACGACATTACCAAAATTATCATCATGGAAGTGTCCACTTCCATGACGATAAATCGCGCGTCACAGAAGTGCTTTCGTCAAGGGTGACTGACACGTGGCATCCACCATAACGGAACACCATTAAGCTATCGGGTCGGGTTTTGGATCCGATAACCTGTTAACAGCCCCGACCAATGGGGATTTTCCACATGTAAAATCATCATTGGCTGGAGGAAACACGTGTCGTCTCGTTGTTGGGACAGATGTCATCCACTCATTGGACAGAAGGCGCCTATGATACGTCGATACGTGGCATGGCCCAATAGAGGCCCATTCCTGTGAAAAGGCCGGCCCGTTTGACTTGGTCAAAAGGTGATGGGTCGGCCCATGGAAAGCCTGTTAACGTGTTGTTTGCATATAGCACATTTACAACCCGCTAACCCAAGGCCCGTTACGCACTATCCGAAATAGGCCCAGTAGTGTCATCTGGGCCATACAATATGATTCTAGCCCATTTTCACTTCTGGCCCATGTATGGCCCATGACGTCTTTTGGCCATATAAGGCCCTATGTAACTCTTGGCCTATTAATGGCCCGTGGTGAAACTGGCCCGCAATGAACAGTGTATCACTTTAGACCCATTAATGGCCCGTGGTGAAACTGGCCCGTAATGAACAGTGTATCACTTTATACCCATTAAGGGCCCGTTATTCAGTTGGGCCGTTTCCAGCCCATGTTATCTTTCGGCCTTCTCAGAGCCCATTTATTCTTGGGCTCATTTCGAGCATTCGTTTACTTACGGCCCATTACTGTCATTTTCTGCTTGTGGGCCAAATTCAGCCCGTGGTTACAGTCGGCCCGTTTGTGGTCCGTTAATACATTGGGCCGTTTTCATAGCGTCATCAAATACAGCCTATTAACGATGGCCCGTTATGGTCGGCCCATGAACGGACGATTCCAACTCTAGCCCATTTACGGCCATAATGCGGCCTGTTATTGGCCCATGTTTGGCCAATCGATCATACGGCCCGTATAAGGCCCATTGATGATACGGCCCGTAGAAGGCCCATTGTTTCTACGGCCCGTAGAAGGCCCAATGTTTCTATGGCCCGTAGAAGGCCTACTGTTTCTACGGCCCATAGAAGGCCCACTGTTTCTACGGCCCGTAGGAGGCCCAGTGTCACTACAGTAAATATTAGCCCATGGTTATTGTGGCCTAGTTTTAAAAAATAGGTTATTGCAGCCACTAGCAAACCGCGGAAAAAGAACTGCACTGACTACAAGCAAACAAATAAACAAGACAACAAGGAAATAAATAAGCAAGCAACTTATGCTAGGCTATCACGGCTATTACACATATTACATCCACTGGGCATCAAAGTTCACCACCAGTGCAAATATAGGGAACACAACAGCATATAAACGCCGCAGCAAAACAAGTCCAGAACTGAAACCACTTCAGAAGAGTTCAAGAAACAATATCCTGGGTACCCATAATGCTGGCAAGATGCTTAGCAAGCTTATTAACTTTCTCTTGTTTGGCGCTTAAATCCTCCAGCGCTTGCTGTTGCACAAGAAAGTACGCATCTGAATTCTGCAGGGACTTCCTCAGTCCTTCGGCTTCTTGCCGCAGCACAGCTGACTGATGCCTTTCAGCTTGTAGCTGAGACTGAAGAAGCCGAAGTGATTCAGGCAGCGAGTTCGAAGAGCTTGTGCCAGCGGTACTGGCCAGTAACTCGAACACTACATCAACGCAGGACTGTGGGGTTTTCTCACTGTCTACAAGATCGTTTTTATCACCTTTCTTGGAGACCAACAGGGTTGTCTCACTATCTTGAACCTTATCTGCATTACTTTCTCTACCATTGCATAGTGGGGTGCTCTTCTCCAATATTCTGTTTGCATACTACAAGAGAAACAAGCAGACACATCACAGGTTTAGCTTGTAGTATACCAAACTCATTTTGGTAAACCGGTTCAGTAGTAAGGTGGACAGGATAACAGCATGAAACAAACATATATCTATGTACTATGGTCACTGTATTGTCCATATCATTCTAGTTTATGTTCCCTAATCAAGATAGAGACACAGTTCAACTCATATATTTTTAAGACACAGCAGCATAGACAGAATATAAGTGTGAGAAACTACACAGCATTGGCAGCACTTGTAATGTGCATCACATGAGAACATAACTGTTTATACAACTTAAACTGAAATCAACATAGAGCAAGAAGTTAGAACAGCAATCCAGTTAAAGAAATAGGTTTAAAACATACCTGTTGCGCCATTGGAGTTTCAATTGGATCCTTCAAATTCGAAAGTAGTTGGTATGAGTAAATACAGTGATGCAACAACAAAGGAGTATGGACCATAGCTACGGAATCTGACCTGAGAACAGTTGCTCTTCTGCTTTAAACGTGGAGTTTGGGTTAGCTGTGGTGGTCTTCGTGCTTTGGGCACTGCAGTAGCTTTACAAACTGCTCGTGTGGGGGTACTCTGTGGTGGACATGGTGCTTTGTCAACTATAAGTGGGTTACTATCCGCTGGGGTTGCGGTTAGATGGGTTGTAGCTGGTTCTCTGCCCAACGGTGTAAGTGTGCAATCTGGAAGAGTCTCGATTATGTGTGGTGGGGCTAGTTTGTGGGCCAGTACAACCATGGTTCTATCTGCATCGACGGGTAGCACTGTCTTTTGTGAAGAACGGGTTTTTGCTCCCTTAGATACTGCCATCACCCCCTCCAATTCAAATGGCTGATAAACAAGAAAAGAAATTGAACGTACAGACATTGTATGATAGACAGATGTGGTAATTCACATATATGTTGTCTAACCAAACAGGACAGCATGACACAATTTCACATATATGATGCCTAACTAAACAGGATAGCATGACACAGTTTCAGATATATGATGGATAACTTAACAGGATATAATGGCATAATTCAACATATGATGAGTACCTAAACAGGATGACATGACAAAACTATATGATGTCTTTCTAAAATAGGTTGGGATGAAATAATTCACATACATGTTGTCTAAGTATACAGGATGGCATGATATAATTGACATAATTGATTCATATACTAAGCAGCTGGCACTCGCATGTATGATCTCTAAACTAAGCAGATAGAATTCAATATTGTGCATATGATGTCTAAACTAAGCAATGCAAGACACCATATGCATCATATGAGAAATATAAACATTGCAACTTAGAGCATACACCTCAGGTGGGATATAGGACTGGTCATCTGTCTCTGAATCCTCCTCTGAGGAGCTCCCTGTAACCATCGAGATATATGCTTCAACAGGTACCATTGCCTGCTCTGAAGACCTTGTTTTCACTCCAGATTTTTCCATAACCGGCTCAAATGGCTGATACACATGAAGAGTAGTTCAATATACACAGATTGTCGACAAATGGAATACGTAATGAAAAAAAAGATGGCATGAGATAATTCACATATATGATGCCTGGCTCCATGGCGGTGCATAATTCACATATATGATAACTGGCTGAAAAACATGGCATTGCATAATTCACATATCTGATATAGAAAGCAAACAGGAGGCATTCACACAAAGCATGTCTAATCTAAGCAGATGGCATGGCAATGCAAGACACCATATGCATGATATGAGCAATATAACCCAGCCAAGTTAGAGCATGCACCTCGGGGGGGGGAATACGACTGGTCATCTCTCTCTGAATCCTCCTCTGAGGAGCTATCTGTAACCAGCAAGAAATCTGCATCGACAGGTAGCACTGACTGCTCAGAAGACCTTGTTTTCACTCCAGATTTTCCCATGACCGACTCAAATGGCTGATGCACAGGAAGAGTAGATGAATGTATAAACATTGTTGACAAATGGAATACATTATGGAAAAAAATATGGCACGATACAATTCACATATACGATGACTGGCTAAACAGGATGGCATTGCATGATTCACGTATATGATGCCTGGCTAAAGAAGATGGCATTGCATAATTCCCATATACTCCCTCCGTTCCTAAATATTTGTCTTTTTAGAGATTTCAAATGGACTACCACATACGGATGTATATAGACATATTTTAGAGTGTAGATTCACTCATTTTGTTCCGTATGTAGTCACTTGTTGAAATCTCTAAAAAGACAAATATTTAGGAATGGTGGGAGTATGATATAGAAACCAAACAGGTGGCATTCACACAAAGCAAATCTAAACTAAGCTGATGACATATAAGATGTATAATGTAAGCAATGCAAGGCGCCATATGCATGATATGACCAACATCAGCATGCCAGGTTAGACCAAACACCTCAGGTGGTAAACAGGCATGGTCGGCTCCTTCTGAATCTCCATCTGAACAGTTATCTTCCTCTGGAATACAATCTGGAAATGCAGGAGAGGGGGGGGCACTTCGCCCACCATGGAGCAGCGTCTGCATGACATTATATTCGCACGCAACGGTCTTCTCTTTTTCTCTACATGTTCAGTACGATTGTGTACAATATCTGACATGCATAATAAAAAAATAGTTAGATTTTGTAAGGCCTAAGGGGTGCATGCAAAAATCAAGACTGATGGTAGCAAACGAGTGGATGGATCCAAAACTAATGATAGCAGGTAGATTATAGCTTCAGTTTAAAAAGATAGACAATGGATCATCTATTGTTTGTTGCCCACCCAACATGAACCACATAGAAGACCCCAGATGAACCAGATAGTAGACAGATACTATTCGTTGCTGGCTCGATATGAGACCCATGGGCAATTCAAAACTCAAGATTGAACGATAAAGTAGCAGGTAATAATAACCGATGTATAACATAAGCAAACACGAAAGACTGCGACCTCTCTTCCGGAACTGTGTAGTCCTCAGGTTCATCTGCTCAGTCGATGATGGTAATGCAGTTGGCGTGGCTGCCGGCAACGGGGAAGATGATCTGAGGCGGTGAAAGAAAGTCTGCAGGGGGGATCTCTGCTGCAGTGAACGCTTCTGTCGATGGTGCACCTCAGGTGGGGTGGATGACGGCACGGCAGGAGCAGGACATAACACACAGAGTTTTCTTTGACGCCAATCTGAAAATGAAGTAAATCTGTAAGGGCTCCTTAGAATTGGAGGATTCTATAAACGCAGGGAACAGGAAAAACACAGGAATAGGATAGGAATGCACGTGCAAAACAGAGCATTTGGAAACATAGGATTTCAGTCAACCTGGGTGTTTGGCTCACATGAATTGGAAGAACAGAGGAATGGAGAAACAAAGTGATGCGACGAAGTGTACAACCTCTTTGGCATAGCCTTGTGGACCTCAGCATCATTGGGTTGGACGTGGAGGATGGTGATGATGCTGGTGTGACTGTCGGAGGCGGGGAAGAAGATCCGAGGCCTCTGGAAACGGCGCCGAGGGTACTGCTCCGCTGTGATGGACGGTTCCGTCGTTGGAGCAGCTCCGCTAAGGTGTACGGCGACGAGGCTGGAGCATGACAAGGCAGACAACTTTAATCTGAAGTGGGACCCTAATATCATCTGCAATAGATGATTTAAAATACATCACCAAAAAGTGCTAGATGTAACACGCATCAGCCGCGCCACGGCCGCTCCGACAGATGCTGTAAGTACTGTTCACTCTGAACTTAACTGAAGAAAATGAACTTCACAGTCGAAACTGAATTTTACTATCGAAACTGATTGAACTAGTAACAGAGCATTGCAATAGATGTTTAGGGCATTCGAGCACTAGTAGCAGAGAAGCAGTGATCTAAATCAGCAGACGCTCAAGTAAGGAACGCACTAGCAGAGAGCAAGTCGTGCAGTAGCACCGCGAGCGAGTGCTAAAGCAGCAACTCTTGTAGCTGCCGGAGGTCGTGCAGCAGCAGCAGCAGCGTAAGCGAGAGCAAGAGCAGAGCAGCAGCACAAACGAAAGCAGGAGCAGTGCAGCAGCACGACCGACAACAAGAAAAGAGTCGCAGCGCGAGCGAGAGCCGGAGTAGCTGCAGCTAGTGCCGTTGTGGAAGTCGCCGCCGAGGAAGCAACGACATGGGGAAGAGACGCCGTGGATGATGTGGCCGGCGATGGCGCTGTCGATGGAGACGCCATGTCTGCTCGGTATCGAGCACCGACAGCCCCGTGAGATCAAATAAAAGATAAAATGCAGCGGTGAGTGCAGAACCTCCTTGGTGGCACCGAGTTGGCCTCGGCTTCATCGGAGGAATTGGTGAGGGTGTTGCGGTTCCGGTGGGGCAGGTCAAGATGGCGCTATGGGGATTGAGGTGGCGCGATAGACGAGGCGAACATCGGGGCAGCTCCTTGGAGGTGGAGGACGGGGCGACTAATCCGGCGGGACGACGAGATCGACAACGGATCCTCATCTGGTGCGGTGGATGAGGGATGGAGAGCTATTGCGGTGGACGACGTAGTCGGGGAAGAGTCTCCGGCTGGGCGGCGGTCGGGAGGCCGACGGAGGAGCGTGGCGTTTCGCAGGTTTTGGCGGCCTCGGTGTACGAATGGGGGGCGAAGGGGGAGGGGGGAGCCAAGCTTAGGGATGCGCTTGTCTGAAATGTAGGGTAAGTTACCATACCCCCACTAGTTTTGACACCGCGACGTGGAGCTTCATTTCCGGCTGAGGGGTAGAAGGGGGATTTTGCGTGTCTGGGCTGCGGGAGCGATTTTGGATGAGGAGGGAGTTCTCGCGCGCGTCCAAATTTCGGGATAACAAGGCGTGGCGCGGGTTGAAGAAGCGGGAGTTTCAAAGCAGGTGAGACAAAAGATACTCGAGCTTGAAAATTTCGGGATAACAAGGTGCGGATTCCTTGTTCGGCAGAACAAACTTAGCATGTAAAAAAATCATACAAGACACAAGAGAGTCATGTCCCCTTTTACTATATTGCTACAGATGCCATTGAAAAAACTACAAGAAAAATGTAAAAAAAATCGAGAGAACAAGATTACCCTGCATAGTACCAAATTGATTCGCACTTCCCTCAACAACAACAAAAAACAAATCAATTCCCACCAAAGAAAGAGTAATGTCCCTTTTTATATGATTACAGATGCCATGATCTCGAATTTGAATTTTTGAATCCACGTTATGTTGAATTCGAATATATCATTAGGTGACCTTGCGCTTTATAATTGATGTAGTCGTACATTTTGATCTTCCATCATATATGAACATTTTACTCCACCATGTGAACATATATATTGTCGTCTACCATATGGACTAAATTTGAATCAATTTTCCTTATTTGAATATGATTGTTGTCAAGTTATACAATAATTTAAATATTATCTTGATAACAAAAAGACATGCATATAGCAGTAATCATATTTCACTATGAACTACATGTACCATACGCTCTCCAATTCAAATATATGTATCCATTTTATGTTGAATTCAAATCATAGTACATTATTGGTCTAGGTAGCGAGATGTTCGGGATAATCTAAACCCTGTTTTCATACGTATAATTTTTGGCTGAATTGGGACAAGTTTTGGTATAAGCCTCTTGTAAAACCGGAGATTCTCTCAACAAGCCCCGTGGTTCCGAGAGGGGACGTGTCACCTTTGTGTGCGAAATGATATACGCTGCCTCCCCCCTAATTTTATTTACAGAGGCAACATAGAACTATATGAGTGCCCTGTTAAATTTTGGAATTATTTCGGGTTCATTTGGCCATTTTATATATTAATTGAGTTTCTGGACTTTTAATGTGCATAATCTAAATATGAATTGCATGCACATGCTCTGGTGCACGAAAGTGGGTTGAAAAATCACATGTGTGTCCTTGGTTGAATTTCTAGGTCCCATGGAAGAAATAAGAATGAAATTCAAACATCTGGGCGTCATGACTCTGCCAAGAACATCGAGAAACAAAATCACATTTGTGTCCTCGGGTGAATTTCTAGGTCCCATGCAAGAAATGAGAATAAAATTAAAACATCTGGGCATCGTGGCTCGACCGAGAACATTGAGAAACTTGGTTTTAAAATTCTTGTAAATACAAAACACGTCTGAAAATCATCAAACTTGGCATGGATGTCATGTCATGGTACTACCATGTTGTGGTAAAAAAATGGCCGAATAGGAATAGATTTTGGTATAAGCTTCTTGCAAACCGAAGCTTCTCTCAAGAAGGCTCGTGATTCTGACAGGGAACGTGTCACCTTTGAGTGTGAAGCGATATACGTTGTCCCCCTTGAGTTTATTTACAAAGGCAACATAGAAGTACATGAGTGCCCTGTTAAATTTTGGAATTATTTCGGCTTCGTTTGGCATTATTTACACATTAATTGAGTTTTTGGTCATTTAATGTGCATAATTCAAATTTGAACTACAAGCACGTGCTCCCGTGCACCAAAGTTGGTTGAAAAATCACATTTGTGTCCTCGGGTGAATTTCTACTCCCATGCAAAAAATGAGAATAAGATTCAAACATCTAGGCATCGTGGATCGGTCGAGAACATTGAGAAACTTGGTTTTAAAATCATGAAACTTGGCATGGTGTCATGTCATGGTAGTACCATGCCGTGGTAAAAAAAATTGGCCGAATAGGAACAAATTTTGGTATAAGCTTCTTGCAAATCGGAGCTTCTCTCAAGAAGGCTCGTGGTTCTGGGAGGGAACGTGTCACCTTTGTGTGCATAATTCAAATTTGAAATACAAGCACATGTTCCAGTACACCAAAGTTGGTTGAAAAATCACATGTGTGTCCTCGGGTAAATTTCTAGGTTCCATGCAAGAAATGGGAATGAAATTCAAAATTCTAGGCGTCGTGGCTGGGTTGGAAACATTGAAAAACTTAGTTTTTTAATTCCTGTAAATCCAAAACACGCATGAAAATAATGAAACTTGGCTTGGTGCCATGACATGGCACCAACATGTTGTGGTAAATTTGCAGGCCGATTTGCAAAGGCGCACACATTAACAATCAACAAAGTCATTTTGGAAAAGTGTTGTCACGTTACAATCGGAAACACAAGTATTATTGAAACCGTGGGCGTTCTACTTACTAGTACCATTTACGTGTCGCCACGCGTCCCCATTTTTTATTAGCTAGGAGGCGCCATGCAGGGTAGCTATTTGAGTATGAGAGGCGTGCGATCAGACCCCTGCACGTGCTTATCGGGAGGAGAGCCCTTTGACCTCCATCTGCCGTCCACCTCTCTCCCAAGGTCTCCATTAATGGCGCCCGAGCCACTGTTTAATGGAGTGGCTATGTCTCACTCGTCTGAGATTTAAGAGAGAAAAAAGAAAATCTGAAAGCATGGATCTTGATGTAAGATCCGACGGACCTATATAGCATTTACTGCGACTTATAGCAAGACTGATGAATATATAAGAATATTTTTTTGATCAAAGAAGGGCTTGCCCCTTCCGATTTTCATTACTGAAAACCACCACAATTCACAAGAAGTTCAGCACAACTCCAGCCTAACACGAAGGACTAAAAGCTACTCCCTCCATCCCATAATATAAGACGCTTTTTGACACTAGTATAGTGTCAAAAAACGTCTTACATTATGAGACGAAGGGAGTACCAGATTGAAATCGCAACATCCCAAGAGGCCAACAAAGGCCAAACATCCGCGCTAGAACCCAACATTTCACAACCGACGACATAATCCACATCCTAAACTGATTATTACATCAAAAGAAACCAGGAAACTGAAGGAAGCCCAGCAGTAACTAGAAGAACAGCAACTCCAGGGTCGCCACAGCAAGAGTTTTCTTCATTCCAGCCTCGCAACATTGATCTTCCACGGAAAGATAAGGACGATTAATTGTCTTACATAATTAGAAAGATAATTTAAAAAGCCACATGCGGCTACGCCCGAAATACACAAGGGCAAAAGAAGAAGGAAGACAAGGATCTGGCTCGCTGATCTCTACTTTCTTGATGCGTTGCTGCAGGCCGCGGGAACTAGTCTCCGCGGTGAGCGGCGATGAGCTCTTTCGTGTCCTCAAGATGCTGCTTGAGAACATCCATGGATTCCTCCACCAGCCTTTGGCGCTCGTTGCGGAGCATGTCATTCTCGTCCATAAGTTTCTTGACGATGACGCTGGTCCACTTCAACAAGGCACTGGTCTCCTCCTGCTGGTCTGCACTTCGGACGATCTTCTCCCTCAGCAGGTCGCGCTCGGCCCGGAGCCTCTCGTTGCCCTCCCTTAGTTGCCGGATGACGCCGGTAGCATGTTCAAACGAGGCTTTCACGTTATCCTACAACCTCGCCAAGCCGGAGATCTGATCCATCTGGCTATGGACGATCACATGCATGCGCCTGTAACAGTCATCGCCTGCCCACGAGAAATTTTCCCAGGCCGCCGCGGCGCAGCGGGACATCTCTGATGCATTCGTGGCGCGGCGGGACATCTCTGCTGCTTTGGCGGCGTGGCCGAACCAGTCTGCTGCATCGACGGAGCGGCGGGACCTCCGTGCTGCTTCAGCGGCGCGGCGGGACCACTGTGATGCTACTTCCATGCGGCAGGACATGTCGGCTGCTCTCGCAGCGAGGCGGGACATCTCCCGTGCTTCCGCTTCCATGCTCGCCTCTCCCTGGTGGCAATCTCTCGACCCAGAACTCACGCTGGCCATGGCAGACGCAAGGGAAGGATGCTGAATGACTTGTTTGTTTTTGTGGATGAGGAGTTGAGGAGGAATGTGCAGTCATCTTGGCAGACTAGTATTTATAAGCGAGTACTAATACGCTCCTAAGTGGGAAACCGTTTAGGTTGTGATCGGTGTGAACAGGTTTGGAATTCCATATAGCGTGGTACTAATACGCTCCTAAGTGGGAAACCGTTTAGGTTGTGATCGGTGTGAACAGGTCTGCAATTCAATATAGCATGGAGTAATTTGGAATGTGACGAGACGCATGCTCAAAATTTATTGACGGTTCTAGTTTCGAAGTGCGGCACTATTCCCGGATGGAGTACTTCGTTTTCTACTCCCTCGTTTCCGGTTTTATAGGGCTTATATCAAAATTTTAGTTTTTCCATTTTATAAGGCTCAATTTGGTTGTTCCCCAACACATGTTCAGGTTCCAAGGTGCATTAAATCATTCCATGCAAGTATTAAGAGAAAATTGACCAATGTGTGTACTTTATGCATGCATGCATTGTAATTAATGCATTGATAAATATAATTTTTTGAGAAAAACAAGAGCATTAATTACGTGCTTTTGCAAACTACAAAAAATATTCCACCACTCACCATAAACCGGAAAGGAGGGAGTACTGTTGTGTACGTACAATAACTGGCACCATCGTATACATATCTTACGTTAATGGGGCGTTCGACAGGAATACCCGCGTGGCGAGCTCTAGGCTAGTCCTTTTTTCAGACGCATTAAACCTATCTCTCGGGACTTCTCGCATGCACCATCATGCCACCCACAAAAACTTGTACTCTGAGTTTAGTAGTACGTTATACAGGAAGAGAAGAGGTGCACGCACGCACTCGTCCTCTCACACACGCGTCTGTTTTTTCTCGAAAAGGAGGATGATGACCCCCGGCCTCTGCATCTCGGAGTCACACACGCATCTGTAGCTACGAATTGTAGTGTTCTCAACCATCCGTTTGGCTCTATCATGGATGTACCTATATACTAAAACATGTCTAGATACATCTATATTTTGACAAATGGAAGGCGTGTATTGTGGAACGGAGGGAGTGCTTGTCATCAAAATGGATAAAAAGGGACGTATCTAGAACTAAAATACGTCTACATACATCTTCTTTTATCCATTTTGATGAAAAGTAGTACTTCTTACCCAAAGGAACTTTATATCCAACAGACACAAAATATCCGTTCTACTGTTGGAAATTACTGATCTGATGTCGAAGTAATTGCTGCATCGCCACCAAAACCCACCATCTCTTAAGCTAAAGTAGACCAAGGTAATCCCTACATTAGCATATTACTAAGATAAACAGAAGGCACTGTCGAAACATTTAGGACGTGAGCTTGTCAATCTGAATGTGGAGGGACACAAGCTTAGCCCCGTCCAGCAGCTTGGGCGGAACTGTCAAGAAGATCAGCACATGCAAGTCGACGTCGCTGGGATCCTTGCTGCTTGTCACCTCCATTTCCACCTCACGGCGTCGGTCGTGCCTTTGGGCTCCCCCGGCGGGCCGTTCGCCCACAGCTTGGCCAAGTAGTGCGGCAGTCGGGACGCCCCCGCTCTGATGCAGACAACCAACACGGCGATAGGCTCGCCGATGTCGAGCACGCCACCGACCAAGAAAAACGCGCGTCGGTCCTCCTCCGTGAATAGCAAGAGCCGTGGCTCCGACAGTGGCACTTGCAGCTGGAGCACCTTGTTGTACTGGATCCTGTGCACGGGCATGGGATGCGCATTGCTGATGTGGTGGTAGAGCGCCGGTGGCGGGCCTTCGTAGCCGCAGACAGGCACGGGGCATTTGTGATGTCTACTACACAATCTTATTCTTGTAGACGTTGTTGGGCCTGCAAGTGCACAGGTTTGTAGGACAGTAGCAAATTTTCCTCAAGTGGATGACCTAAGGTTTATCAATCTGTGGAAGGCGTAGGATGAAGATGGTCTGTCTCAAGCAACCTTGCAACCAAATAACAAAGAGTCACTTGTGTATCCAACACACCCAATACAATGGCAAATTGTATAGGTGCACTAGTTCAACGAAGAGATGAAGATACAAGTGCAAAATAGATAATAGATATAGGTTTTTGTAATCTGAAATAATAAAAACAGCAAGTTAACAAGTGGTAAAAGTGAGCGTAAACGGTATTGCAATGATAGGAAACAAGGCCTAGGGTTCATACTTTCACTAGTGCAAGTTCTCTCAACAATAATAACATAGATAGCTCATATAACAAGCCCTCAACATGCAACAAAGAGTCACTCCAAAGCCACTAATAGCGGAGAACAAACGTAGAGATTATGGTAGGGTACGAAACCACCTCAAAGTTATTCTTTCGGATCGATCTATAAAAGAGTTCGTACTAGAATAACACCATAAGACACAAATCAACCAAAACCCTAATGTCACCTAGATACTCCATTGTCACCTCAAGTATCCGTGGGCATGATTATACAATATGCATCACACAATCTCAGATTCGTCCAACCAACACAAAGTACTTCAAAGAGTGCCCCAAAGTCTCTACCGGAGAGTCAAGAACGTGTGCCAACCCCTATGCATAGGTTCATGGGCGGAACCCGCAAGTTGGTCACCAAAACATACATCAAGAGGCACATGATATCCCATTGTCACCACAGATAAGCACGGCAAGACATACATCAAGTGTTCTCATACAATACTCAATCCGATAAGATAACTTCAAAGGGGAAACTCAATTCATCACAAGAGAGTAGAGGGGGAGAAACATCATAAGATCCAACTACAATAGCAAAGCTCGGGATACATCAAGATCGTGCCATAAAGGGAACACGAGAGAGAACACGAGAGAGAACACGAGATCAAACACATAGCTACTTGTACATACCCTCAGCCTCGAGGGTAAACTACTCCCTCCTCGTCATGGAGAGCACTGGCATGATGAAGATGGCCACTGGTGATGGGATCCCCCCTCCGACAGGGTGCCGGAACAGGCTCCCGAGAGGTTTTTGGTGGCTCTGGAGGCTTGCGGCGGCGGAACTTCCAATCTATCTTCTGTTCTGGAAGTTTTACGATATGTAGGTATATATGGGTGCAGGGGGGTACGTCGGTGGAGCTACGGGGGGCCCACGAGGCAGGGGGGCGCCCTAGGGGGTGGGCGTGCCCCCCACCCTTGTGGCCAGCTCACGTATCTTCTGACGTAGAGTCCAACTCTATCCGGTGGCTTTCCTTCCAAAAATAACTTCTCCAGTTGATTTCATTCCGTTTTGACTCCGTCTGATATTCCTTTTCCTCGAAACACTGAAATAGGCATAAAACAACAAATCTGGGTTGGGCCTCCGGTTAATAGGTTAGCCCCAAAAATAATATAAAAGTGGATAATAAAGCCCATAATCATTCAAAACAGATAATAATATATCATGAATGCTTCATAAATTATAGATACGTTGGAGACGTATCAAGCATCCCCAAGCTTAATTCCTACTCGTCCTCTAGTAGGTAAATGATCAAAGAAAGAATTTATGAAGTGTGAATGCTAGAGGTGCACAAGTTTGATCAATGATAAATTCAATCACCTTTTCTAGGATGATAATATGTCATAACAGTAGTTCATCTCATAAAACTTTTCACGATAAATTAACAAGCAATTCACATGTCAAAGCATAGACCATAAACTTTCTTGAAAACTAGCAAACTTCGTTCTTGGTCATCAAAACAATCGCAATTCATCTTACTTTCAGGAAGAGTCTATGTCAGAGCTTTGATTTAGCAAACTTCACATCCTCAACTATCATATAGTCTTCTACAATTGCTAACACTCACGCAATACTTGTGGTTCTGAAGTTTTAATCAGACACAGAGAAAGATTGGGGCTTATGATGTTGCCTCCAAACGTAATCACCTTTGGGTGATGTCAACAATAATAGTTCATGCTAACGTACATCCAATTGGATATATATATCAGGATCACCCTAACACAAAGTGATTGCCAAAGGATAAAATGAAAAAGGGAAAGGTGAAGATCACCTTGACTCATGCATAAAGTAAAAGACATAAAGTAAAATATAGGCCCTTCGCAGAGGGAAGCAGGGATTTGCAGAGGTGCCAGATCTCGATTTTAAAATAGAGATAAATAATTTTGAGAGGTATGATCTCAATGTCAACATAACAACCAAGAGTTCCCGTATCTTCCATACTACATACATTATAGGCGGTTCCCAAACAGAATGGTAAAAGCTTTTACTCCCCCAACCACCAACAAGCATCAATCCATGGCTTGCTCGAAACAACGAGTGCCTCCAACTAACAACAATCCTAGGGGAGTTTTGTTTAATTATTTTGATTTGCTTTGATCTTTTTGGATCATGGGACTGGGCATCCCGGTTACCGCCACTTTCTCGTGAATGAGGAGCGGAGTCCACTCCTCTTGAGAATAACCCACCTAGCATGGAAGACACAGACAGCCCCTAGTTGCTACATGAGCAATTCGGGCATACAAAACAGATTATAAATTGAAGGTTTAGAGTTTGGCACATGCAAATTTACTTGGAACAGCAGCTAAATACCGCATATAGGTAGGTATGGTGGACACTCATGGCAAAAACTTGGTTCAAGGAATTTGGATGCACAAGCAATATTCCCGCTTAGTACAGAAATTTAGGCTAGCAAGGGGAGAAAGGCAAGCTCAACATGTTTGAATGATCCATGACAATATACTTTAACTGAGATGCGAGAAAACATAACCCATTACGTTGTCTTCCTTGTCCAATAACAACTCTTTAGCATGTCATACTTAATGAGTGCTCACAATTATAAAAGATGTCTATGATAATATATTTATATGTGAAATCTCTCTTCCTTCAATATTCTTTCATGAATTGTTCAAATGACTAATACAATGCTTGCTAACCATCAATAAATTTACAACCTCTACTTCTTAGATGTGAAGTCATTACTCACCATGGGATAAGCAAATGAAACATATATAATTTCATATTTATGACATTCAACTCATTCAACCATTTACTCATAGGATATAAGTGAAGCACTCGAGTAAATGAAAAACTACTCCAACAAGATATAAGTGAAGATCAATGAGTAGCAAAATAATTATGCAACTATGCGAAGACTCTCTCTCAATAAAGAATTTCAGATCTTGGTATTTTATTCAAGCAGCAAGCAAAACAAAATAAAATGACATTGCAAGGATATCACAACTCATGTGAAGAAGCAAAAACTTATGCTCAACCGATAATAACCGATGATTGTTGAAGAAGAAAGGTGGGATGCCTACCGGAGCATCCCCAAGCTTAGATGCTTGAGTCTTCTTGAAATATTATCTTGGGGTGCCTTGGGCATCCCCAAGCTTGAACTTTTGTGTCTCCTTAATTCCTCTCATATCATGGTTTCTCTTTTTATCAAAAGCTTCATTCACAACAAACTCAACAAGAACTTGTGAGATAGGTTAGTATAAACCAATGCAAAACCTTATCATTTTCTACTGTAACAAATCACTAAAATTATTATTCAATATTTAATACTAAATGTCTCTGCATATTTAATACTCCTATCATCAAATAGAATCATTAAACAAGCAAACATATGCAAACAATGCAAACATAAGAGCAATCTGCCAAAACAGTACAGTCTGTAAAGAATGCAAGAGTAACAATACTTACCTGACTCCAAAAATTATGAACTAAAATTCCCACTGTAATAAATGTATCGGAGCTTAATATGCAAAAAGATTCAACGTTATACCACTCTCTGACTTTTCTAGGGAATTTTTGCAACAGCGGTAAACTTTCTGTTTTCAAACAGCAACATGTATAATAGAAAAATAAGCATGGCAAAGGCTATCCTTGACTTTTTTATTGAAACTAAATATGCAAAACATTATTCTAACTAACAGAAAGCAAAAAATAAAAAAGAAAATGGCGCTCCAAGCAAAACACATATCATGTGGCGAATAAAAATATAGCTCCAAGTAAAGTTACCGATGAACGAAGACGAAAGAGGGGATGCCTTCCGGGGCATCCCCAAGCTTAGTTGCTTGGTTGTCCTTGAATATTACCTTGGGGTGCCTTGGGCATCCACAATCTTAGGCTCTTGCCACTACTTATTCCATAGTCCATCAAATCTTTACCCAAAACTTGAAAACTTCAACCACACAAAACTCAAAACAAAACTCGTAAGCTCCGTTAGTATAAGAAATTAAAACCACCACTTAGGTACTGTAATGAACTCATTATAAATTCATATTGGTGTAATATCTACTGTATTCTAACTTCTCTATGGTTCGTACCACTTAATACTAGCCATAGATGCATCAAAATAAGCAAACAACACATAGAAAACAGAATTTGTCAAAAACAGAACAGTCTGTAGCAATCTGTATAAAACGTATACTTCTGGAACCCCAAAAATTATGAAATAAACTGACGGACCTTAGTAATTTGTCTATTAATCATCTTCAAAAAGAATAAACCTAAAATCACTCTCTAGTAAAAAATGGCAGCCATTCTCGTGAGCGCAAAGGTTTCTGTTTTCTACAGCAAGATCACATAAACTTCACCCAAGTCTTCCCAAAGGTTCTACTTGGCACTTTATTGAAACAAAAGCTATAAAACATGATTACTACAGTAGCATAATCATGTGGACACACAAAAACAGTAAGGATAAATATTGGGTTGTCTCCCAACAAGGGCTTTTCTTTAATGCCTTTCTAGCTAGGCATAATGATGACAATGATGCTCACATAAAAGATAAGAATTGAAACATAACGGGAGCATCATGAAGCATATGACTAGCACATTTAAGTCTAACCCACTTACTATGCATAGGGATTTTGTGAGCAAACAACTTATGGGAACAATAATCAACAAGCATAGGAAGGTAAAACAAGCATAGCTTCAAGAATTTAAGCACATAGGGAGGAAACGACATTATTGCAATTCCTACAAGCATATGTTCCTCCCTCATAATAATTTTCAGTAGCATCATGAATGAATTCAACAATATAACCAGAACCTAAAGCATTCTTTTCATGATCTACAAGCATAGAAAATTTACTACTCTCCACATAAGCAAAGTTCTTCTCACTCGGAATAGTGGGAGTATCATAAGAGACTTGAACACTAAAAATTGTTTCCACATTAAAAGAGTAATGTTCAGAAAAAGGGTAATCATAATCATGAAAAGATTTGTAAATATAATCATCACTACTTTTTATAGGATAAGTTTCATCACAATAATCAACATAAGTAGCAACTTCGTTCTCATCATAATCGATTGAAACCTCTCCCAAGATAGTGGAATCACTAAATAAAGTTGACACTCTTCCAAATCAACTTTCATATTCATCACAAGAAAATTAAACATCCTCCAAAATAGTGGGATCACTACTTCCTAAAGTTGACACTCTTCCAAACCCACTTTCATCAATATAATCATCATAGGTAGGAGACATGCTATCATCATAACAACTTTGCATATCAAAACTTGGGATGCTAAAAATATCATCTTCACTAAATGTAGCATCCCCAAGCTTGGGACAAGCATTAATTTCAGCAAATAAATTCTCAAATATTTCATCCTCATCAAACATAGCTTCCCCAAGCTTGGGCTCTTTCATATCATAAGCATAATCACTCTCATCATTAAAAATATTGATAGCACCAATAGTATAGCAATTATCATCATCACAATGAGTAGTAGGAGCAACATCATTTGGGAGGGATACCTTTCTACCTGTGTTGTTCCTTCTTTTCTTTTTCTTCTTCACAATATGTGTGGGTTCTACCTTCCTCTTTGAGCTCCTTATTGATGAGATTGGTTGAATAGCAAGCTCCTCCTCGTTACCTGATTCATCATAAGAAATAATAGGAGGAGATTGGGAAGTCTCTTCCCTTTCATTAGTATCCTCTTCATCTTCTATTTGCTTTCTTTTCTTTAGGTAATTGGCAATATAAGGATTTTCAATGCAATTCACCGCACAATACATATAAATTTCTTCTAGATCAAAATGAAGAATTCTATCAAGGGCAAATTCTGGAATAATCTTAGTTATACGTTTTATTTCTTCATAACCCAAGAGCAAACTAAGCTCAGTATGATGTGCAAGGGAAATAAAGTCATCACAACTTTTAGACACGAGATGATCATGAAACAATTTGCATTGGGTACTAAAATGATCACGTTCATTGCAAAGTTCACAAGTATGGCTAAGAAAAAATAAATTTTTAGCACATGCATCTAGCCTTTCTTGCAACCATTTAGTTTCTAAGTACTTATGCTTCTTGCAATATCTATCTTCCCTATTTGGTGTGTCCTTGCAAGCCCAATGCACTCCACAAAAATTGACATGCTTATAGGAGGCATTTTCATCATAACTAGTGCAATCATCATTAGCATCATGGATATTCAAAGAATTCGTACTAACAACATTGCGATCATGCTCATCATTCAAATATTTAGTGCCAAACAATTTAGAGATTTCTTCTTCTAGCACTTGAGCACAATTATCCTTTCCATCATACTCACGAAAGATATTAAAAAGGTGAAGCGTATGTGAAAAACTTAACTCCATTTTTTTTGTAATTTTCTTTACAAACTAAACTAGTGAAAAAAAACAAGAAACAAAAAGGTTCGATTGCAAGATCTAAAGATATACCTTCAAGCGCTAACCTCACCGGCAACGGCGCCAGAAAATAGCTTCATGTCTACTACACAACCTTCTTCTTGTAGACGTTGTTGGGCCTGCAAATGCACAGGTTTGAAGAACAGTAGAAAATTTCCCTCAAGTGGATGACCTAAGGTTTATCAATCTGTGGAAGGCGTAGGATGCAGATGGTCTCTCTCAAGCAACCCTGCAACCAAATAACAAAGAGTCTCTTGTGTCCCCAACACACCCAATACAATGGCAAATTGTATAGGTGCACTAGTTCGGCGAAGAGATGAAGATACAAGTGCAAAATAGATAGTAGATATAGGTTTTTGTAATCTGAAATAATAAAAACAGGAAGGTAACAAGTGGTAAAAGTGAGCGTAAACGGTATTGCAATGATAGGAAACAAGGCCTAGGGTTCATACTTTCACTAGTGCAAGTTCTCTCAACAATAATAACATAGATAGATCATATAATAAGCCCTCAACATGCAACAAAGAGTCACTCCAAAGCTACTAATAGCGGAGAACAAACATAGAGATTATGGTAGGGTACGAAACCACCTCAAAGTTATTCTTTCGGATCGATCTATAAAAGAGTTTGTACTAGAATAACACCTTAAGACACAAATCAACCAAAACCCTAATGTCACCTAGATACTCCATTGTCACCTCAAGTATCCGTGGGCATGATTATACGATATGCATCACACAATCTCAGATTCATCCAACCAACACAAAGTACTTCAAAGAGTGCCCCAAAGTCTCTACCGGAGAGTCAAGAACATGTGCCAACCCCTATGCATAGGTTCATGGGCGGAACCCGCAAGTTGGTCACCAAAACATACATCAAGAGGCACATGATATCCCATTGTCACCACAGATAAGCACGGCAAGACATACATCAAGTGTTCTCATAAAAGACTCAATCCGATAAGATGACTTCAAAGGGGAAACTCAATTATTCACAAGAGAGTAGAGGGGGAGAAACATCATAAGATCCAACTACAATAGCAAAGCTCGGGATACATCAAGATCATGCCATAAAGGGAACACGAGAGAGAACACGAGAGAGAGAGAGAGAGAGAGAGAGATCAAACACATAGCTACTGGTACATACCCTCTGCCTCGAGGGTGAACTACTCCCTCCTCGTCATGGAGAGCACCGGGATGATGAAGATGGCCACCGGTGATGGGATCCCCCCTCCGACAGGGTGTCGGAACGGGCTCCTGAGAGGTTTTTCGTGGCTCTTGAGGCTTGTGGCGGCGGAACTCCCGATCTATCTTCTGTTTTGGAAGTTTTACGATACGTAGGTATATATGGGTGCAGGGGGTACGTCGGTGGAGCTACGGGGGCCCCACGAGGCAGGGGGCGCACCCCCCACCCTTGTGGCCAGCTCCCGTATCTTCTGACGTAGAGTCCAAGTCTATCCGGTGGCTTTCCTTCCAAAAATAACTTCTCCAGTTGATTTCGTTCCGTTTTGACTCCGTCTGATATTCTTTTTCCTTGAAACACTGAAATAGGCATAAAACAGCAAATCTGGGTTGGGCCTCCGGTTAATAGGTTACTCCCAAAAATAATATAAAAGTGGATAATAAAGCCCATAATCATTCAAAACAGATAATAATATAGCATGAATACTTCATAAATTATAGATACGTTGGAGACGTATCAATTTGCAGGGCGCGAGCGGACACACGCTCTGGTGGTCGGCGAGCCTGTGCTAAGTGACGTAGAGCCCACAGCCTTCATGCGGGCACTCCACCCTTAGCGACGAAATGACGGTGTCCACCGCCCTGTTCCACACGTCGAAGCCACCGCCGCGCTCGCACTTCTGGCACTGCCACTGGTTCTCGGGGCGCTCGACGCGGCAGTCCGCGCAGGCCAAGTGCCCTCCCTTACACTGCAGAAATCAATCGAACACCACATCAATCAAGAAACCTGCACCTTGCTCAATCAGCCGAATGGACGAGGTGTATTCGAACCTCATACACTGGAGGCGTCAAGGGCGGAGGCACAAGGGGCAGTGGAGCACGGTGAGGTCCATCGAGACCTTAGTGAGCTCCCTCGTTGGTTCCTGTTCCATCTGCATGATCTCGCCCTCCTCGTGCACAACCATCTCTCGCTTGGGCCAGGGAATTACAAAGCTTTACCGTCACATATTTTATACTCTGCACATAACTGTCCTCCCGCATACCAAGGAAGGCAGTAGTTTGAGTTTTCTGGACAAATTTGCTCCTACGCATGAGTAAGCTGCATAAATATCGATAGTAAATGCGCATGCAATGGTTGGCTGGTCCTCCTTCCTTTTCGCTTGAGTTGGCTTCCCCAGGCGGTCAAGACGCATCCGGCGCTGCACGCGTTTGCCTGTAGCCATTTTCTGCTTTGGAAATTGGCGCGATTAATGGGGGCAGAACTAATCGAGTGGGGGCACAGATGAAAACCAACACGGACGCGCAGACTAATCTGAGAAAAACAAGAAAAAGTTATACGCAAAGTAAAAGGAATCGGAGGGACTACTACTTCAAGGTGCATTAAATCAACACATGCAAGTATCAAAAGGAGAGTCACGGCATGCATGCATGCGTTGTAATTAATGCATCGGTAACCTTAAATTATTGAAATATATCGAGTGCAGTGCTTTGATGTGTCGCGTCAACTCGTACATCAATGAGAAGTTTGATTATCATCTCCCTCGCGGACTTAACTGCACCTGCCTTTGGCTGTATGACAGGTTGGCCACACACCTGTCGGGCCCACCTGTCATACACGCAAAGACAGGAGCGTCCCTCCCTCGCCCATGAGCGTGGTGGCTGGCAAGACTAGGAGAAGCTTTGACATGCAGCGGTTCAATCGGTGTCAGATGGCCAGAAGCGTACTGTAGTACTCCTCCAGTGCAGTAGTACACCATCATTGTTCGACTTCCCGAAGAGGCGAAGAGCCAAGCGCAGCCCGGACGCTCGTGTGGCAGTTTCATGTGTAGGGTAGTCTAGATAGCGTGTACCGTGCCTGTAAGCTTAAAATCGTTGGGGTCGGCTCCATGCTATGTGGCCGTCTCAAAGTTTTTTTTAAAATTAAAATAGTATTCTGGCCCTACCTGTCACCCTGGTGATTGTAGTTTGCACGTTCATCTGGTCAAGACA
The DNA here is from genome assembly GCF_018294505.1 of Triticum aestivum. Classification (NCBI taxonomy): domain Eukaryota; kingdom Viridiplantae; phylum Streptophyta; class Magnoliopsida; order Poales; family Poaceae; genus Triticum; species Triticum aestivum. Next base: position 614,938,874 of record NC_057810.1, on the reverse strand, counting down.
GGAATATATATTTTAATTTGTTTTTTTAGAAGGGGGGACTCCCCGGCCTCTGCATCACAACGATGCATACGGCCACATATATTTTAATTTGTGGTGGGTAAATGTTAGAGGTTGCAGCAAATATATTGTACACTACGGGTCTTTCAGCCAAGTTTAGATGCATCCATGTGGGGCCAGTGCTATGATGTGTCGCGTCAACTCGTAGAACGAGGTGAAGCTTGATTTTACTACACGCCTTCTCCCTCGCCCATGCGCGCTGTTGCTCGCAAACGAGGACAGGCTTTTGCTTAGTAGTACTTCTACAACAAGCTATCCGTCCCGCTCGCGGTGGACAGACATGCAGCAGTGGATTCAACACTGTAGAAGCAGTAGTAGTAACATCATTGTTCGTCTTCTCGAAGAGGCGAAGAGCCAAGCGCAAACCGAATGTTGCAGTTGCGAACATTGGAGCACGCATATAGCCAGGCTGTTGCATGAGACAAAATTGCTATGTGATCCCACTATTGTACTAGTACGTACAACTACTTGCTAGTATAGCCCTGTAAACCAGAAAGGAGTATTTGCCCTTCTAGAGATTTCGACAAGTGACTAGACTACACCGAGACGGAGTACATATGGAGCAAAATGAGTGAATCTGCATCGTAAATAAATACGTACTAGTTCTATCGTTTTCCTCTCCAAGGTGCACAATATTGAGTATACTGACTAGTCTCTTTTTGACACGCATTTACATTGTTTTTTTTGACACAGTACAGACGCAAGCGCTCATATACACGCGCATACACTCACCCCTATGAACGCACACATGCACGGCACTATCATCTTGAAATTTACGAAGTCACCATAGGCACCTCATCGTCGATGGGTCCATAGGTGCTTGAATGCCAAGGAGGAAGAGGGTAGCGGTTCCCGAGACGTTGAATGGTCAATGATGCATCCTCAATTACATGTAGAGGGAATTAATTGGAGAAGAGGACTAGAGCCAGCACGATGTGAATGCAACAGAGTTTGGACTCTCATATAATAAAGGCGCCCCACCACTCCAATCCATCTACTCCCAAGTCTCTGCGCAACACTACTCACTCCAATCCAAGACCAAGTGACCAGAAGCCTCAAGCACCTATGGAGGCGATGGACGCGGGCTGCAGTCGGCTGTGCCAAATCATCCAAGGCGCCGGCCTGCGGCCTCGCACCGCGCAGCATTTCCAGACGGTGCTGGCGACCGCAAGCATCATAGCCCTCGCCAATGCCGGCTTCGCCTCTCGCATGGACGACATGATGGTCAACTCAATCCGCAAGTTCACCGCCGTTCAGAAGCGCGCGGACGACCTTGTCGTACTGCTCCAGCCTGCGCGCCCAGGCTCCTCATTGCCTGCCACCCTCATTGGCCTACATGGTGGCGAACTCTTTCAAGCCCTGGTGGCCCTGCAGGTGGTGGAGGTCGCGACGAAGAATGTGCACCTCGAGGCTACGCTTGCCGTGCAGCGCCTCGCCATGCAAGAAACCGTCGACCTGCACATCCATGTCTACGAGGAAATCGTCTACATAGTCCACTACAAGGCAAGCGAGGACAGAAAGACGTTGGCCTTCTTCCAGTGGCTAGAATCTTTGGACGCCATTGTTCAGAAGCACGTCGACATGGCCACGAAAGCCGCTTCTACTTAGGCGTCGTTCAGTGGGCCGGCGCTCTGAGTCGAGGAGGTGGACGTCGTTGATGGATGCATCTCTTCTTCTTGCCTCCTATAACCAGCACTGCATCGCCTCGTGGCCTTAATGTTTTATTAGTATAGTACTCCCTCCGTTCCCAAATATAAGTCTTTCTAAAGATTCCAGCAAGTGACTACTACATACGGAGCAAAATGAGTGAATCTACACTCTAAACTATGTCTTCATACATCTGTATGTTGTATTCCATTTGAACTAGTATCTAAAAAGGCTTATATTTATGAACGGAGGGAGTATATGGCATTTTTTATTCCAGTTGTAACGTTTTCACTGTGAGGTGGGGCCGCAGTTGAGCAAACCCACCCAACCCACCGGGCGTCGGCCAAGTTTAGAATTAGAAGAGAGAAACGAGGGAGGAGAGCTAGCTGTAGCACGGACGCTGTTGTCAGATGGGACTCGTGTTTATAGAATAGGAGTACTGAGCACTCGTGTCTCTTTTTTTTTGAGGGAAAAATTAGTCGTATGTCTAGTACCACTAGTTGGGTGCGTGCGACCTATAGCTGTCATCACTTTATGTCTCCTTTTCGAACCGCGGCTACGCTTCACAGTACATATTTTTTCCACGCATTTATCCTCCTATATGTACTCCTAGGCTATTTCCACGTGCTCCCATTCACCGACATGTGGGACATAGAGCATCTGGGTCGTAGTGCATGCATGACTCGGAGCATATGCCGGGGTACTTTACATTTCAGACCTCATGAATTACATGCAAACCCCCCATAGAAGAATAAATAAATCAATGAATTACTACATGAAACCGGATTATTTTCGTGGAAACCGGAGCACGTTCATTAAATTTTGGACATAACACATTTATAAAAAATGACCGGACCTAGACCAGTCTAAGGGCCCCTTTGATTTTTCCCAGAAAAAAAGGGCCTCTTTGATTCGCAGGATACTGAAAACACATGAATGGGGAAAGTATGATGGCGATGAACCGAGACGAGGAGAACTCTAACTCAGTTAGAGGTTAGAGTTAGATTCTAACCCTGACCTAACTCTAAACCAAAGAGGTGTATGGATGGCAGGGTTAGATTGACAATAAATGCCCTATATCAATCATTTGACTACTTTGGACCCTATTTTTAGTTAGACTAAAATAAATCCCTTGGATCCAAGCACCCTCTTGGTGTGGCCGGCTCTTCTGTGGCCTCCTACCGCTCACAATTGACATAAACGAACCATCTATACAAATCAAGCATGCAAAACATGATAATTTTTACTTTGTCCATACAAATGAGATATCCCACTTAAACATACAAGTCGTCAATGAAGCTTCACAAAATAAAAAAAACACTTCATGAAACAAAGAATGAGCTAACTCATCACGGAAGTCGTTCACGATAGGGAGGGAGCCCGGAGCCCCTCACGCACCGAGGGAGGAGCTCGCCATCGTCGCTCTGGAGGAAGGCTCTGTAGAGCCCAAGCCCCGGGAACCCCTCCGACGCCGGCCCTTGCGAGTTGAGGTCGACACCGGCATGGGTAGCAGGGCCGCTTGCCGCCAACTGGGAACTTAATCTTTGGGCCTCTAGAAATAATGCAGGCCTGTAACTAATACCTAGAAAGTTGAACTGGATATTTGGGCCTCTAGAAATAATGCAAGCCTGAAACTGAAATACCTAGAAAGGTGAACTGAATCTTTGGGCCTCTAGAAATAATGTAAGCCTGAAACTTAAATACCTAGAAAGGTGAACTGAATCTTTGGGCCTCTAGAAATAATGCAAGCCTGAAACTGAAATACCTAGAAAGGTGAACTGAATCTTTGGGCCTCTAGAAATAATGCAAGCCTGAAACTGAAATACCTAGAAAGGTGAACTGAATCTTTGGGCCTCTAGAAATAATGCAAGCCTGAAACTCAAATACCTAGAAAGGTGAATTGAATCTTTGGGCCTCTAGAAACAATGCAAGCCTGAAATTGAAATACCTAGAAAGGTGAACTGAATCTTTGGGCCTCTACAAATAATGCAAGCCTGAAATTGAAATACCTAGAAAGGTGACCTAAATCTTTGGGCCTCTAGAAAGATTTATTACCTCCTCAAGCAGCATCAAACAATTCCATGCATGCACCGCAAATCTATAGCAAGTTTGATCAGGATCTACTTTTCCAAATCAGAATTAGCGCTAGAGCAAGCAAGATCAATGATATGGCCGTGAGACAGAGAAGGAACGAACAAACTCACCCCTCTCGTGACCTCCCTGGTAGATGCACCGCCGCCGCGCACGATAGAGGGAGAAAAACGACTGGTGAAGGGGGAGCGGGGCGAAGGTCGGAGGGAGAGGGCGGCCGGAGTAGGATGGCGGAGGCCAGAAGGAGAGGGCGGCCGGAGGAGAGAGAGGGCGAGCGGCGCTTGGGAGGGAGGCCCTATGGGTAACAGAGAGGATTTGTGCGAGAGGGGGGCGATCTGGTGCGGGCAGGTGAGATTTTTTTAGGGGAGCGATCTGGTACGGGCAGGTGAGATTTTTTAGTTCTCTTTTAGTGGGCCCGAGGATAACTAACCCAATTAGAACCTCTCCACCGGGCTAGTTTTTTTAGCTGGGTTAGAGCAAACTAGCTCAAACTAACCCCACTTGTTTCGATAATTTGAGGCTATTTCAACCCAAACTAGCTCTAACTCAGGGATCCAAACAAAGAGGAGTGTTACTGTACATGCTATAGTGTGGACCGTAGCACATTGTTTTTTATGGCCATATCACCACATTGTTTTCTACTGCTGGTTCACTGGGCTACCGTGGTTCGCACGGCTGGTTCACTGGGCTGCCGTGGTTCACACTCCTCCGACCTAAGTAGTATTCCCTCCGTTCCTAAATATAAGTCTTTGTAGATATTTCACTGTGGACCACATACGGATGTATATAGATGCATTTTATGTGTAGATTCACTCATTTTTCTCCGTATGTGGTCCATAGTGAAATCTCTGCAAAGACTTATATTTAGGAACGGAGGGATTAGTATAGTACTATACCGCATCATTCTTTGCTCCTTCTTACTACTCTGACATGTGGGAGAGCCAACATCCGGGTCGACGTGTCATGCACCAGATTAGAGCGCGGAACGGAAGGGGGGCATCACCTTGGTCGGAGTGCCAGTAATTCATGACTATAGTAAGTGGTCATATCACAAGTCTTTCCAGCAGTAACGCGCCATCAAATCGCACAGCCCCACTCACTCACCCTCCTCGCCTCTCTGTCAAACCGCCTACCCGAAAACTGTCGCACGTACTGCCCGGGAAAAGCCCCGCCCTCAACTTTTAACTACGCGAAAATAGTTCGAGCTTGTTCGTTCTATATAAATACAGTACTTACTGTATGTTTATTCACCTGTGGGTTGTTTAGTGAATGGAGGGGCGGGGAGCACAAGTGAAAAATACTGTAGTAGTAAGTAGGAGTCATAGAGTAGTCACCTTAAATAGAGAGTTTCTTTTCTTTAATGCCACGTACACAAATTGAAACGCTTATTGTGGAGAGAAAAAAGATAATCACTCCACTATATATGGATGCAGGGGCCTGAGCGCTTGCTTTACTAGGGTTGCTCTCTTCATTCTCACATCCTCTCTAGATATAAACAAGACAGCGGTAGCGACATTTTCTCTCTGCTCACCGCTGGTCACAGATCCGGTCGGATCCCTTCGACCGGTGTGTGTAGAGGACTAAAAGGTGCATCGTTCACGCGGTCATCACCGCCGAGGGAGGAAACCCACGGCTGCTGGAGGGGCCCGATCCTCTGCCCGTGCCGTTCTCTCCGACCCTTCTTCCTCCCTGCCGTATTGTCCGCAGATCTGACCTGCCGCCGCCGACATCCCGGCGACCCTCAGGTATAAGTTCTTCAAAAGCGGCCTTGCTCTACTGCCCCAGCTCCCCACGTGTCTGCATGTGCATCTTTTTCTACTCCCATCAGCTCTTCCAAAGCCACCTAAATTTTTAGTAATATTAGAGGTAAAGCTACTTCATGCATTCGAATCTAGGGCTTTGTTCAAACAACGAAGAAAGGGGGGGGAGTTGTAGCATGAATCTAGGACTTGACTCAAAGAGGAAATAATATGGTGAAAGTGGTAGAGACCGGATACCCAACCGGTCTCTTGGTTGAAAAGGGAAATAATGGGAAAATGCAGTACAAACTGGATAAGGAACAAATCTATTATTGGTTGAAAAAAGGATAGAAAGTGGCGGCTGGTGGACAAGTCAACAGAGTATGTCCAAGATTAGATTTGCTGCCATCACATAGTAAAAGGTCTCCAGGATTAGATTTGCTGCCCTCACATAGTAAAAGGTCTCAGGATTAGATTTGCTGCCCTCACATAGTAAAAGGTTTTAGGATTAGATTTGCTGCCCTCACATAGTAAAAGGTCTCAGGATTAGATTTGTTGCCCTCACATAGTAAAAGGTCTCAGGATTAGATTTGCTGCCCTCACATAGTAAAAGGTCTCCAGGATTAGATTTGCTGCCCTCACATAGTAAAAGGTCTCCAGGATTAGGTTTGCTGCCCTCACATAGTGTGAACAAGCTCGACATCACCACTTTATGCCTCCTTGTAGGTACATTGTGCTGATGCGTCCACTATCGCATGTCCTTATACCAACCTTTTGTTGTTGTTAATGTAAGGGCGCATGTAAAATGAAGCGATCACACTGTTACCTTAGGGACATGTCTAACCAGTGTTATTGTTAATCTAACGCCTCCAGTGATAAGATGCAATTAAACTGTGTTACAAATGGCACTCCTGCTGTTTTCCCCAGTATGATAAGTAAGTTGCTCCTTTACGCTGCTGGGTGTCCTGGTGTCCCCACGGTCCCATGCCCTTAAACCAACTCTTTAGCTGCTGTTGATTTACTGTGTTTGGTAAACAAGCAATGCCACCATTAAAGTAATCCCATATCTGAGGAATCTCATTGTTGATCGTAATGCTTCTGGTAACATGAAGCATTGCTGACGTTTTAAAATTTCTACTGTCCTTGCGTGATTGCCATGAACATAATTAAGATGCTTCTTTTCATTTTGTATATGTTCCGTGTATTCTTATTGACCAGCAATTGTTTACTTTCTATCATTTTGTGCAGATAGGGATATCCATTTCACCTTGTTGCTATTGTGACCTTTTGGTGAACTGCACAAAACACTTTTTTGGAATGAGTGTCTTGTGCAATTCAACTAAAATGTCACGTGGGCAACATCTCTCAATTTTGGTGGAACTGCACAAAATGGTGATTGGAGTTTCCAAAATCTTCGTCAAGTTCTGCTGGTAATCTCGTGCAACATTTTATTAGCCTTTGCAAGATGGAGCCGTCACTGTCACCACAATGGCACTTTATTTTAGTGGAACTGCACAAAAGGATAAGAAAATTATAGTTGCACCTTACATGAGCCGGACAGCCAACCTTAATGTTCCTCAATTTTAGTGCAACTACTAAAGAAGAACCTGCCAACTCACAAGAGCAAGTACTTCTTGCTAGCTGAATGATGCAATCTTTGCTTCATTTCAGGTGAACCGCAGAAAAAGACGCATGAATTGAATCATGGAACTCCAGGCAGACCTCATCCTAGTGGAGCTGGAGGTTGAGTTCAAGGATGCCGCTATTAAAGTGAAATCATGATCTCTTGTCTCCTTGTTTGTGTTGTGCAAACATGTTGTGCAAACGGGAATACTCAACTACAGATGTTGTGACGGTCAAGAGCATTCGCCAAGTTCTTCAATTTTATGACATGGCTAGCCAAGATGGATTTAATCCCGATATTCACTTTATCAAAAGGCTCTAATGGGTCGGTTCTGAATCTTGCAAGCTGGGAATCAATGAGATGTGTAGGCATCTTTGTTGTACTTATTATTTGAATCTTATGTGTTGGTTCTGAATCTTGCAAGCTAGGAATCAATGAGATGTGTAGGCATCTTTGTTGTACTTATTATTTGGATCTTATTTGTTGGTTCTGAATCTTGCAAGCTGGGAATCAATGAGATGTGTAGGCATCTTTGTTGTACTTATTATTTGGATCTTATTTGTTGGTTCTGAATCTTGCAAGCTGGGAAACACGGCATGATGATGCAGAGGACAACAACCATAACAAATAGTTCAAACTTGGTAGTATTATCTTTGTGAAAGTGCGACAAATGTGCTGATCGTGTGCATCCTGAGAATAATAATTCTAATTGTTGTGCATGTTGATCCCATGGCACTGATAGAACGAGCCAATGCATTGCTTGTTTTAAGTATAAATTTCTACTAAAGCTAATTAAATTTAAGTAAAGTGAGCACTAACTCCTGTTATTACAGTACCAATACAGACCCGCTCGTGAACTGACGTGTGGCCGGAGTAGGTTTCTTAATGGAGGCGTTTGAATGCGCCGAGGGTGCATCTTCTGCCGGGCATGCAGCGGACGAGGGAGGGGTAGTAACTGTTGTCGCCTATACACACTCAGCTTACTGTTGAATCCAGTATCCCAAGAGCTGAAAAACGAATTGCTGCCGCCGCCTACACACTCGTTCACTCGAAGAGACTCCAATGGCGATCTGTGGGGTGAGCCTGCTGGATATGGACTTCAGCAAGGAGTTAGTTCGCCGTTCAGTCCTATGGCTGCACCAAGTTGAATGTGATGTACACCAACGATACGGACTCGGTGAAGCTCTACCACGCCTCAGTCCTATGGCTGCACCAAGTTCTGGAGCATTTGCCCGTATCATCGACAGCGCTGACTGCACCTTCGCTACGGTGGAGAGAAGGAAGAACGTGACGATTCGGCCATCTGGTGCAACAAGCTTGTCGACATCCAGAAGCAATACAAGATCATCAGCAACGGGCAGGAGAAGGACTCCATGGTTGACCTCGCTGAGACCATCATCGACCCCTGATACGCCAACATGAAAGAAGACGACCTGAACACGTGGGAGGTACCTCTGAATCTAGCCTACATAACCTACGCGGCCAAGGACGCATACGCATTCTACGACATGTACAGGCAGATCTTGGACATGAGGGCGTGTCTGCTTCCCGTAACCGACGAGTACACGGGCAGCCGCAACGCCATGATCAAGCATGCCAGGAAGGTCTAGATGTTGTACTTTATCTGTTTATAAGCACCTTTATCATCTGAGTGTTTCATGCATTAGCCTATGTGTCGTAATTATCTGTTTTGTCCGAAATATTTATTTTAAGAACCCATTAACCTGATTGCTTTTTTAGTGGCTATTTGCTTATGTATGTAAACTAGTTCACTTGTCCGTAAAAAAACTAGTTCACTCGGCTGTCGTGCTTTGAATCTCCTTCCTCCCAACATATTCCTCTCCTCAGGTGGACCCAGCAGGTCTCTGAATTTTCTCCCACTTTCTTTTTTGATGTAAACTGAGTTTTCTCCCAGTACTTTCCCCTAGAACCAACTCAACTGTCCCACGTCTAGCCTAAAAAATAATAACACCCCACATACTATTAACTCATCAAATTAAAATGATATTTTATTTCGTAAGTTGAAAGTTCTTACAAAATAATAATAATAATTGTTTATATTTAACTTGCCAAGTTAACTCCTAGTGATTGCGTACATAAGCTTGCAAAGATTTTACTAACGTGCAATCATATGTTTATGTTTTTATAACATTTCTCCGTCTAGCCCAACATGATATTTTCACCCAGCCCAACAAGTCTGCGGATTTCGAGAAAAATGCAAATGGGATTTAAACGGGCTGCATAGATGCTACATCATTGTTTCACCCAGCCCACCAAATGGACTAAAAAACAAATGCACTGGCTGACATGTGGGCCAGTAGGTCGAAGCCTGAGAAGGCGTTGGATTTACATCCAACGGCCGGCATTATTCTCCAATCTCTCATCTTCTTCCCCCAGCGCTGTCGGAACCGCCTGCTCTAGCCTTCGGCGTCCAGTGGCGTTGTTTTGCGCTCCTCAGTGAAACGCTACCCCGCCGATGGCCAGGCCATCCCTCCACTCCACACCTCATGTTATTCTCTGCCGAGTGTAGGCCCACCCCGCACCCAAACTAGTCAAGTTTCCCACTCCTCTTCGTCTGCGACTCCACTGCCGCGTCTTCCCCATCTCCAGGTCGTTCCAGTCTGGGGCCTCGCCGTCGTCCATCGCCTCGGTGCGCTTGGCGTGGCGTGGTCAACATACGACAATCATCGGAAGAGGACTGTACGTGGAGAGCCTGACGACTGGGACCCACGAGGTCCATGGTCGCACGCAAGGAAAGTTCCTCCTTATTATGCACTATACGTGCACTGTACGTGGGAAGGGCTTCTGTATTTCACAAAAAAAAACATTCCCCCCGCTGATAGGTCGGACCCACCAGCTATATCTTCGCACGCAAGGAAGTGCCTCCTTATTACGCACCAACAATGAATACCCCCTGCTAGCTGGGACCCACCATAGTGGGTGGCTGACTTGTGGGCCTACTAAGTTGACGAGGACGGAGGGCTTTGTCAACTTAGTTAATATGAACGATTCTAGCTCTAGTGACCATAAGATGTCCATCCAACGGCCATAGTGCTTCTTCAACCTCTGGTCTTCTTGGTCCAGCCGCCCAAAGCAGCGCCGGTCATGCCACGTGCTCCTGCCACTTGTGGTCGGCTATGATGCCGCGGAGGCCTCACCGCCCCCTACTACTCCCACCGCTGGCCCAGCGTATCCCTCTACTCACCCACACCCCCTGTTATTCTGCAGCGACAGCAGCCTCACGCCGCAGCCGAACCAGTGAACCCTCATACTCCTCTCCGCGTGGGCATCCACTGCCGCGTCATCCCCGGCTCCGTGTCGTCCCATTCCTAAGCCTCACCTTCGTCCACCGCCTTGGTGCTCTCGGCGCGGCGTGGTCAATGTGGTCAACGACCGACTTCCATCAGAAGAGTACTGTACGTGGAGAGGCTGATAGTTGGGTCCAAGGCCACAGCCCAGTTTTTTTGTGATTTGTCAAGTAAGTCGCTTTATCAGGCCTGTTGGGCTACAAATCTTTCAAGACGAGGAGAGCTTCATTCGGCTGGCCGAGAAAATGGCCTATCAGTAATGAGAAATGGGTTGTACATTTTTAAAATACATCAAACCGGTAATTAGTTTCAAATATCTTTTTTTCATTTCGAGATTTTAAATTATGTTAATTTTTATGCGTGGAGAATTTGTTGGATTTTATATTGATATACATTTATTTTTAAAATCAGTTTGAATGTGAGTCGAAATTTCGGGATTAAAAACAGTTCAGACCGCACCGAAATATGCAAAATTTCGTATAATTTTTTAACCGTGGCCACAATATGGGCTGTAATGCTAACAAAAAGAATATGGGCTCCAAAAAAACCTTAAGAATTAGCAAATGGGCTATAAATTATTAGAAATAATGGCAGATGGGTTGTATGTTGTTTTCCACAGATTTGAGGCTTTCCTAAAAAAAGGTTGACGCACAAGTAGTGACTGTTGGATGTCCATCCAACGGCCATCGTGCTTCTTCAATCTCTGCTCTTCCTGCTCCAGCCGCTCAAACAAGCGCCGGTGGGACTACCTGCTCCGTCCTCCCCGCGGCCGGCTGTGCTACCGTGCAGGCCTCACCGCCCCACCTTACTCCCATCACTGGCCTAGCTATCCCTCTACTCACCCACACCTGCTGTTATTCTCCGGCGACGGCAGACGAACCAGTAAACCCTCGTACAGTCGTACTCCCCTCCGCGTGGGAAACAACTGCCGAGTCTCCCCTGCCTCTGTGTCATTCCCTTCCTATGCCTCACCGTCGTCCACCGCCCTGGTGCTCTCGGCGCGGCCTGGTCAACGTGGTCAACGACCGACATGCATCTGAAGTGGACTGTACATGGAGAGGCCGACAGCTGGGTCCACGGCCACACGAAAGGAAATGCCTCCTTATTACGCGCAAAATAATGATTCCACCACCTGACATCAGGGACCCACCGAAAGGGCCTCTGTATTTCGCGAAAAAAAATGTTACCGCCGCTGACAGCTCGGACCCACCAGCTATATCTTCACACGCACGGAAGTGCCTCCTTATTACGCACAAAAAAAATGAATACGCCCCCTGTTAGTTGGGACCCAGTATAGTGACAGGCTGACTTGTGGGTCTGCTAAGTTGACGGGGACGGAGGGCTTTGTCAACTTAGTCAATATGCACGATTCTAGCTCTAGTGACCGTACGATGTCCATCCAACGGTCGTAGTGCTTCTTCAACCTCTGGTCTTCTTGCTCCAGCCGCCCAAACCAGCGCCGGTCGTGCCTCGTGCTCCTGCCTCCCATGGCCGGCTGCGATGCGGCGGAGGCCTCACCGCCCCCTACTACTCCCACCGCTGGCCAGGCCATCCCTCTACTCACCCACACCCCCTGTTATTCTGCGGCGACAGCAGCCTCACACCGCAGCGAACCAGTGAACCCTCGTACTCCTCTACGCGTGGGCATCCGCTGCCGCGTCTTCCCCGGCTCCGCGTCGTCCCCTTCCTAGGCCTCGCCATCGTCCACCGCCCTGGTGCTCTCGGCGCGGCGTGGTCAACATGGTCAAAGAATGGCTACCATCGGACGTGGACTGTACGTGGAGAGGCTGATAGCTGGGTCCACGGCCGCAGCAAGGAAGTGCCTCCTTATTACGCGCAAAATAATTTTTCCTCCACCTAACAGCGGGGACCCACCGGACGGGCCACCATATTTTGCGACAAAAACGTTTCCCCTGACTGCTGGGACCCACCAGCTACATCTTCGCACGCAAGGAAGTGCATCCAGGCAAAAAAAACGATTCACCCCCTGACTGCTGGGACCCACCAGCTACATCTTCGCAGGCAAGGAAGTGCCTGACAGTCGGGACCCACTTGGTCGAAGCCTACGTAGGGTTGTCATTCTGGTCGCGAACGTGTGCATACATACTGGTCGTTGTAGAATCGCGCACGTGTCGTAGTAGAGGCGCGCACGTAGCATGTACACGTACGTACAGCGGCGAGGGTGCAAGAAAGAAAATATGGCCACATACGTACATACGGGCAGGGTCTCGAATGCCTACTCGCGCATACGTACATGGCTGGGTTGGAACGGAGAAACAGCGTCGTCGTCGTGTTCATGGGAAGCCAACCGGCTGGGTCAGAACGGAATGTGTGGTCGTGTTCATCGGGAGGGCTTGGATGAAACAGGCGATGGAAACGAGGCCTGGCGTACCGCACAACGGAGGAAACGGACCTCCTACATTTGGAACAGGGTCCTGTTGATCGGGAGGGGTGTGGCATACCGCAAAACGGAGGAAATGGACCTCCTACGGTCGAACGGCGGTCCTATTGATCGGGAGGGGTGTGGCGTACCGCAAAACGGACGAAACGGACCTCCTACGGTCGAAACGGGGGTCCTGTTGATCGGGAGGGGTGTGGCGTACCGCAAAACGGATGAAACGGACTTGTGTTGGAGCGCTATGGTCGAAACAGGGGTCTTGTTCATTGGGAGGGGTGTGGCGTACCACAAAACGGGACTCCATGGGATACTGTTCATCTCTACCGTCGACCTCCTCCAGCCTCCACGGGCTACCGTCGACTCCTCCAGCCTCCACGGGGCAATTGTTCATCCAGCCTCCACCGCGCGCTACACACCGGCTACTGTTCAACCACCCCTCCACCGTCTACTGTTCATCCAGCCCTCCACCATCTACTGTTCATCCAGCCCTCCACTGTCTACTGTTCATCCAGCCCTCCACACCACGGGGTCCTGTTCAACCACCCCTCCATCGTCTACTATT